>NW_009259596.1:3149970-3217152 GCF_000687185.1 Egretta garzetta
AGCCGGTCATGCCATCATAGAAGGCTATCAGATTGGTCAGGCATGATTTCCCCTTGGCGAATCCGTGCTGGGTACTCCTGATGATCTTTTTTTCATCCACTTGCTTGGAGAGGACACTCAGAATGAGTTGTTCCATCACCTTTCCAGGGACAGAGGTGAGACTAACCGGCCTGTAGTTCCCTGGGTCCTCTTTCTTGCCCTTTTTGAAGACTGGAGTGACATTGGCTATCCTCCAGTCCTCAGGCACCTCTCCTGTTCTCCAGGACCTTTCATAGATGATGGCGAGTGGCTCAGCAATGTCATCTGGCAGTTCCTTCAGCACTCACAGGTGCATTCCATCAGGGCCCATGGACTTGTGGGTGTCCAGCTTCCTTAAAAGATCCCTAACCTGACCCACATTGACAGAGGGAAGGTCGTCTTTTCTCCAAGCTTGCTCGCTTACCTGCCAGGACTGGGGAGCCTGAGGGCCAGCCTCGACAGCCTCGACAGTGAAGAAAAAAAAAAAGAAAAAGAAAAGAAGAAAAGATATCAAAAGGAAACCCAAAGTTTTGTATTTTTTTTTTCTTTTAGTAAGAATGCATCTTTTTTCTCAAAGCCTGTGACTGTTTTTATTAGGGAAAATTCCTAAGTAGCTACCATCAGCATATTGGCGTGGAAAGTGGAATGTCCAGATGTAATGTCCTGCTTTAAAAAGTTGTATTTTCATCTAAGAAATGCTGATTCTTTCAAAGGGGAGACCTGTACTAGATACTTTTACAGCTTAGACTAATGCTCAGTAACAACCTAGCAGAAATTTGTAGTCTTCTTTACTGTTCCTCCCTGAAATCTTGTCAACGGTTCTTATACAAGAAGAAGAATGTTCCAAAAGACTTGAGAGAACATATTTTCAAGTGATGAGAGAACAGATAATAAATAGCAGTGATAGTCATAAAGAAGCAAAACTGATTCAGCTACATCTTTAAAAGGGGAAAATGTGACTTTTGATTAGACAACTGACCTTGTTTTATAACAGTATTACTATGTATATTTTTTTACTGAACTCATTATATTATGAGTTGATCAGAGAATAACTGAGCTTGTTCTTTTATTTAAAATATATGCTAAATACTTCTTACTCTTTTACATTGGAAAATGCAGGTGCAATGACCATTTCAGAACATACAATAACATGGCCCCAATAAAACATAAAACATAAAAACGTAATTGCTTAAAAATTACAAGAGAACCTTTTTTGTTTTACTTTTTAAAAAGAAACTATACTTAGACTTAACTCTTAGACGGGATTAACTTAATCTTGTTTTTATCATAGTAAACTACACCTTAAGTTCTTACAATGACTAAAAAAGTTCTTTAAGTCAAGGGTGTTGCCTACCTGTGGCCACTGTTGTCTACATAGGGCAATAGATTACCGATACATGCGCCTATTCTGGACATCATGAATAGTTCTGCCTTTACTGAATGAGGATTCAATTGTGGTTCTCTAAAATAGCTGAGTACCACTGCCTGTGACAGGTACATAATGCACAGAGCTGATGTGTAAACTAAAGCTCAGGATTGACAATTTGAGAGCACATTGACTCAGTAAAAATCAAGATTTTGCTTCGTTGTTGCAATTCAAGCTTTCCTTTTCTGGGATACATCCCAGAGTACTTCTCAGTGCAATTTTAAAGAGAGTACATACAAGACCCTGCTTGAAAGGGGGCAGTCCAGAAGTCCTTTCGACCTCTATTATTCTATGATTACATGATCTATGACATGGAATACCAAACAGTTTATTTTAATATATCTTGAGCAGAGTTAGAAATCTACACATCATTTCCCTGTATTGGCTAAGATATGTCCTTAGCCTAGATTTTCCAAAGCTGTTCAATTGTCTGTACAAGCTTTACTTTTTTTTTTATTTGTGGTTTGAACATGTAAGCATGTCAAAGTCAGGTAACACAGGAATTCCTGTGGCATTTTGCAAGTCTAAAGCATTCAGATCTGTTGCTTTTCTTTCTATTTTCAAGTGAGTTACACTGAATGCAGATCAGTCTCGTAGTATAATTTTCATTGTTACTGGTGTTCATCACGTTTCATCTCAATCTTCTTACTCATTTATTGATTCCACATCTCTCCAAGTGAGGATAAGGCCAAAAACCAGTTACTTTTTAGGACGTGAAAGTCATTCCTTAATACTATTAAAGCCTCAAACCAAGTCATTTTTTCTTGCTTGCCCTGATAAGCCATTTTTCATTGGTTTTGACAGTTTCTTTATCCAGCAAATAAATAGGATTTTTTTTTTCCACTCTATTTTCTTCCTCTGTGTTCTGCAGGATCTTTAACAAAGATGGGTAAAAGCAGCATGCACTTTGTCTGGACTTCTGCAACATCACAGTGGTGGCGTGGATTTATAATGATCTATAGTTACACATCCCTGCATGACAGTGAAGTTGCTTGTTTTCTTTTCAGTCACATTTGTCAAGAACTGAGAGTACCAAAGCAAACTTTTAGTTTCTATTCACTTGAACTTTGACTTAATGCCATGTGCTACTTTACACCAACATATTTTACCAGTGACAGTCAAACACTGACATAAGAATATATCATCTGGATACCTCCAAGTCCCTAGTACAGCTGGACAGGAAAAAAAAAATATTGTCCTTAAAAAAGAACAACTTTTCAGTGTTGCAAAGGAACTTGTGCTTATAGGTGAAGCCAAAGCCTGTGGAAGCATGGGCCAAAGCACACAGGGGAATTCCTTCTCTAGTGCAGCTAATACTAACCATGACAGAACTGCACTGTAGACTAGAATACGGATATCTAGCAATGCAGGATCGTTGTTCTTATGTTTATGGCTTTCTGCACTTCTTTATCTAAAAATAAAATTCCCTTGATCTTTTTAATAGCGCCTGTTATGTTCTCTCAAGAAAACCTTTTGTTTAAATGTTCTGATATTTTCCAATTAAAAAAAAAAATCAACTTTAATACCACAATGTGGAAAAAATATCCATGATAGTGATTCACTGCTTCATACCTGTGAAATTATCTAAACGTACATATGTATAGCAGATTTGCACAAGGTATATATCAGAAGAGAGGATGATAATTTTCAATCAACAAAGAGATTTTTAAACTTGCAAAAGAAGCTGCATGTTTGCTCCTCTGGGCAAACAGGGAAAACATCTCAGAGTAGATGAAGATGCTGAGCGTAAATACCAGAAATGCATCAAAGGAAGAAGGTTTGGGTAATGGCTTATAACAAAATCTCTAGGGACAGGGAATTCTGTGTTCACCTGTAATATTTGCCACCTAAGCAAAACAAGCACCAATTTTATCATACTAAAGAAAATATCTTTCATCATATTAAAGACCTATGAGCTTGTACATTTGAGGCCTCTTTTCATGGCATGGTAAAGCAATCAAAGAGTGGTTTGAGCTTTCTTAAGCTTATAGTTTCCCATTAAAAATGTGAATAAATGGCTTCCCTTATAGTAAGAAAAGCAGATCAATGCTTACATGTAGTTTGTATACCATCATTTTTTTATGCAGACCAATGAAATATCTTAAATGACAGTAAGAATACATTATATCAGTATGTAAACATATATCGAAAACTTACAGCACCCGTTAACTAATCTGATCAAGGCAACTGAAAAAATAAAATTATTTGGTTTTGAAATCAAACGATCACAAAGAACATAACAAGTGCTGAGTAAGAGTCTATATGATGCCACAATGACATAGGGTTTGCTGCCTTTTTCTTAGGTAATCAGCTTATTGACATATTTTAGAACATTCTGTGCACTTTATCCTTAAACAATGCTTGGACTTTGAATTTTCAATGTGTGTCAGCTAGGACTGTAACCACCTCCTGCTCACACATCGTGAAGTTTAAATAACTAAAATCAGTAAATAAACTAAGGAAACATCCAGAGTTTTCTCATTTTCTTTTTCTCTAGAGCACAGTTAAAGATTATCTTCCCCTGTTTCCATTGAAAAGCTTATCTATATTTCTTGTTTGACTGTTTACACATCTTCCTTTCTATCTCCTTTTACTTTGAGCTCTTATAAATGCTACCACAAAATCATTTACTACGTCAATAACATTGACCAAGTCCTACTCATCCTTAGACTCACTTGTCCTTCCTTTTCTCTGTGTGAACTGAAAGTTCACATTCTGCCTTTGAGATTGGCATTTACCTAATTTTCTGTCCTTCTCACTTTCACCTTTCCAAGCTAGCACAATTTGTCTTCTGTTGCAGATCCTCCTATCATTCCATGTGTCCACTTCATGAAGTTCCTTACAGATGCATGTACTTAGTCCTTCAATGCATGTCCATGTACTCACATCTCAGTGCTCTTCAAGTATTCTTTTAAAAAGTCCATATTCCAGTACTCCTCACAGGGTAGATAGCAGGAAGAAAGAAAGGGAGGAAGAGTACAGAGGGGTAAGTACGTTCACTATGAGCAATTATTGCCATTTTTATCAAAGCGTTCCCTGAACATTTTTTACCTTTCGCAATACTTGATTAATTTTAAACAAAGGAGAGAAATAAACATGAGACTGAGAAATTGCATAATTCCTGTGAATACTAATAAAAAAACTGTGGAAATAACAAAATGGGTACTAGGCTTCATACTGGGTTTGATTATGAGTTCAACTTCTTACTCATATTTCTCTATTCCTGCTCAAATCATGAAGTCTTCTTCAGTGGCTATTTCACATCCTAACATTCTTGTAGAGACTGCAAACCCCTTAGCACACTGTGGTATTTGAGACAGATTGGCATATGCTCTGTTCATTTTCAACTGTTCATTAAGCTCTGCTTAAGGGATTGTGCTTGAGCTTTGTTTTGGTTTAGAATTTTGCTTTTTTACTGCAGAGGCACAAGCAGAATAAGTATACAGGTTAGACTTGTTAGATGAGGAGGACAAAAGAGACATTGGGGGGATGCATTTTGTGAAATGGGTATTGATTTGGTAACAACCTGTTTTAATTGCCTGGTAGAAGGAAAAGGAACACAATTATTGTTCTGTGGGCAAAGAAATGCATTTTATGTTTGGAAACAATTCCTAACACAGAAAAAACCATACATTTTTATGAGCATCTCTTAAAGGAATTTAAATGCAAATTAATCCTGATGTATTCTACATGTTACATGCCATATAACAAAGCCTACTATTAGAGAAAAATAAAATGCACTAAAAAGAGCTGCTTCAGCCTTCAAAACTAGCTAATCAGATATCACAGCAGTGGAGATTAATCAAGGATTCTTTAATTGCTAGTTAACTGGACTTTATGTTGTGAAATGTATTACTCGGTCGTAGTAAGCTGACTGAGAAAAAAAGACCACTGTGGTTTAACAGGATACAGATATTTTTTAATGAGGCTGAAATGAGATGTAAAAATCTGTGGGCTGTGGTTTAAATAGGAGGCAACTTACCTCACTTCTTTCTTTTCTTTTCTCTTGTTATCCTGAAAGTTCACACCAGCAGGGTTGCTGTGTGGGTACAGAACAAGATAATTGGTCTAAAATAAGGTGGTTCAGTGCTTCTTAAAAGCTGCTCTGCAACCAAAGACACCATACTGCCAGCAAACATTAGCATGTGTTTCAGAGCTAAACAGAGATTACAGCTCTGTGAATTAGAACTGGCTGACTCAATTTTGGCATAAGTGCTATAAAGCTAAGCAGGGCATTTTCTGCAGCAGTTCTTTTGGATATGATATGGTGTCTTTTAGATATTACTGGTTATTTTTTATTTTGGTGTGTTTGGAGAGAGCTGGATCACTTTCTTTTTCCTTCCTCTCTACATGATGTTGCTCACTGTGAAAGTGGAAAGACACGAAGCCAAATTCAGAGCTGAAATACGGTTAAGTTGCATGTATAAATGCACCTTGTTGAATTTTGAACTTCCCTATAATACCTGTGGCTGTAGGGACAGCAAGGTATCAAAGGATGTTTTCCTTTCCTCCTTTCCTATTTAACTGGGAACCAAGAGCCTAGTTTATAGTCAACGTGCACTACCTCTAGTGCTCTATAATTCATGCAAAATTAACTTCTGTTATGACGGTTTCTCTGAAAGCTACCTTGCAATAATTGTTCAAATAGTGTATGTGTAGGAATAATAGAGAATTGTTACCATTATGTTTTAATTACTTAATGTAACGAAGACAGCAAACCCACGGCTGATTGCGTATATTTTGTGACTCTTACTATTACTGTAATTTTTACTTTAGAACTGCACACAAAAGGAGTGGAACAGATACATCGCATAGAAGCGGTATGTATCACTCTGGTATCACTTCTTTGAAGAGCATCTATTTCCTTCCCATCTAAGTGCTGTAGCCTGTCAAGTTTCTTTAAATATTTCTCACTCTAAACTCTTTTGAATTATAAGGTCTACAGTACTGGTTTTGCCTTTTTAAAACCATTTTGTACTAAAAATTAATGTAAATAATTTTTCTTTACAGTTTACCAAATCCTTGAATTTATCCATGTTGACCTTTTGGAGCTCAGGCATGTACTAGAGTACAACAGCTACAGTTAAAAGGTACACAAATCATGCCTGTATCAACATTTTCCATTGGTTAACTAAGTGGCTTGATTACAGAATATTAATTTTACTGAGGAACAAGAAACTGAAATAATTGTCAGCTTAATAATTTAAGAACCTAAATCTCCTTTATGAGTGTGTGCATGGAAATGTGAAGAGCTTATACAAACTATGAATGTAGTAATAAGCATGTCCAGAAGACATCCAGACCATATTGGAGAAACAAGAAGATGGGCATGGAAGAGTCTTAAACAGAACAAAAGATGCTGGCTGGGGCTTCTGATAACATTGTGCTGAAGAAACAGATGAGAAAGAGATAATTTGATTTTTTGAGGCTACCACTGCTTAAATGAATCAAGAATCTAGTTAGTAAATATTAATCCATTAACTTCTTATATAAAATTGTTAAAAGCAGGCATTAACTTTCTAGAATCAGAAGCTCTGTGTATAGACAGCTGGATCCAGCAAGTAACTGTCTGCTCTCAATTACTATGGAAAGCAATAGAAATTTATAGCACTTTATATTTCCCAGGGTGAATATGGAAGTATCTTTTAACTTTCTATTGGAAGAATGAAATGGAGGCACAACAACTCCCACACTAAGAACTGAGTCCACTGTGGACTCATACAGAATTTCCTGGTTATACTGATCCCAAACTAAAATGCAGAAATTAAGGAAACTAAGTAGCACTTAGAAACATTGCCTTTGTCAATATATTATTCAACCAGAGTTTTCTATTTATATTTTACATCCTATTTGTACTAAATCTCACTTCAGTTAAATGACTGTCAGATGCAGATTAAAAGTAAAAAGCATATGGCTCAAACACTCCTGAGAAGCTGTTTTGAAAATTCTCATGAAGACCTTATTCTCTCTTCTCCAAGCTTCTTAATTTTTTTTTTCCAATCACATTGACCGGTCCACAAGCAAACAGTTATCAATATGTGGAAGTATCCTAGAAACCTAATATTTATTGCTAGATGGTTGCTAATTCAAGCTTTTGATATGCTTTTTGTGGTGGATTGACCCTAGCTGGTTGCCAGGTGCCCACCAAATATGCTCTATCACCCACCTCCTCTACTGGACAGGGGAGAGAAAAATATAATGAAAAGCTTGAGATCACTCACCAGTTACTGTCATGGGCAAAACAGACTCAACTTGGGGAAATCAATTTAATTTATTAACAATTAAACCAGAATAGGGTAATGAGAAATAAAAACTAAATCTTTAAAAAACATTCCCCCACCCTTCCCTTCTTCCCGGGCTCAACTTCACTCCCAAATTCTCTACTTCCTCCCCACCAGCAGCACAGGGAATGGGGATTGGGGTCAGTTCATCACACGTTGTCTCTGATGCTTCTTCCTCCTCATGGGTAGGATTCCTCACAGTCTTCCCATGCTCCAGTGTGGGGTCCCTCCCACTGGACAAGAGTTCTCCATGAATTTTTCCTTCAGTCCTTCCCATGGGCTGCAGTTCTTCACAAACTACTCCAGTGTGGGTCCATCCTTTCCACAGGATGCAGTCCTTCAGGGACAGACTGCTCCAGCGTGGGTCCCCCACAGGGTCACCAGCCCTTCCAGAAAACCTGCTCCAGCCTGGGCTCCTCTTTCCACGGGGCCACAGGGCCTGCCAGGAGCCTGATCCAGCCCAGGCTTCCCACAGGGTCACAGCTTCCTTTGGTCACATCCCCTTGCCCTGCCATGGGGTGCTCCCCAGGCTGCAGGTGGAGATCTGCTCCCCTGTGGGCCTCCCTGGGCTGCAGGGGCACAGCCTGCCCCACCATGGGCTGCACCAGGGGCTGCAGGGGAATCTCTGCTCTGGTGCCTGGAGCACCTCCTCCTTTTCCTTCTGCACTGACCTGGGTGTCTGCAGGGCTGTTCCTGTCACATATTCTCACTCCTCCCTTCAGTGGCAATTGCACAGTTGGGTTTTTCCCCTTTCTTAAATATGCTATCACAGAGGTGCTACCACCCTCACTGATGAGCTTGGCCTTGGCCAGTGGCAGGTTCCTCTTGGAGCTGGCTGTTATTGGCTCTATCAGACATAGAGGAAGCTTCTGGCAGCTTTTCACAGAAGCCACCCCTGTAACCCCTCCACTACCAAAACCTTACCATACAAACCCAATACAGAGTCTATGTCATAACATGCCAGCTCTGCTGTTCCTGTAAGAATTACTTCCTATGTCCCTCCAGCCAGGTTTTAAGCATACTTCAAATTCAGGAGAAATCTTCTGCAAAGTTTACTTTTAAAAAGGATTGAATCTTACTGGTATGGAAAGCAATCATCCTCACTTTTCACTTGTTCTCAATCAGGTGTCTTGAGGAGCTCGACTGCTGCTACCAGATAGTAGAGCGGCTACTGACTACTTCTTTAATTTCTTGTTTCTTATGTTTCAGTATTTTTAGTTCTGCATCTTCACTTCTACTTTTGCATAAAATTACATTAATATTATATACCCACAGATGGAATGAATTCTCTTTTCTGTTTTGAGTTAATGTAATAAATACCCAGGGCTCTAGTTTTTGGTAATAAAAGTCTTATTCGTATTGCATAACAAAGTGAGAATTTTTGTAAATACACCAATGCATTGGCTAAGTACATTAAACATTTTATGTAGAAAATTTGTTTTAAGAAAGCCCACTAGTAGATCCAATGCAATTTGCCTGATGGAAAAGATTTTTCAGTTTACAAAGACAAATTAAAATACTAAAGCTATTTCAGAAAGTAAGTGGATTTCAGCTTCAAATATTTCTTTTATGAGGGTTCAGAATAAAATATGAGAATTTTGAAAGGTCTATAAAATGAAATTCAGAAGGAAAGGATCTTGTTTTATGATATATTTGAAGACAAAATTCCTGGATCTTATCTAATGAGACTTTGATTATTTAATTTTTAAACCAAAGATATCATGACATTCCCTAGTGTTTAAGTTTTAGAAAATCAATATTTTAATGTGGAAGAGTTTTCCATTGAAGAATTTATGGATAATTAACTGCAAAATACTTTTATCATGTTTGAGGAAACATCTTTGCTACATGGGACAACCTCTCCCTCTCCCCAGAAGTTCCAAGAAAAGTACATGGGATGAAACTTCTGGGTGGTTTTTTTCTGCTAAGTTTGTGTTTATTGCTGAGAGGTTTTTCGTTTACACTTTAAAAAAAAAAACAAAAAAAACAAAAAAAAACCCACTCATGGCAGCTACTCTCCTATAACTCAAGCTGAAGTTTTCAAGGGAGATGTTGTAGGAGAAAGAGTAATGTGTGGGCTGAGAAATAAAGTTAGAGAGGTAATTGCTTTCAGGCAAGCAGCTCAGATCCTAAGATTACTGCTCAGTTTACAACAAAAAAATAAACAGATTTTTAGAATTTAAAGGAGATAGATACACTTGTAGTGTTATAATGCACTGTGTGGAAGCAAGAGATACAAATGTAGCATGAGCAGGGACATGGCAGTAAGTTTTGTTTACATTTCAGCATAACGGTAACTATGTAGGTACAAAGCTGAAACTACATCGGTACAATTGTCTTCCTCATCAGCTCTGAATCAAGATCATTTTGCACTGTTAGATTTCAGAGTATCTTTTGACTTGAACAATGAACTAGTATTTTGATTTTGTCTCTTGTTTGTTTGTTTGGGGGTGAAGGGAGACAGAATGAAGAAAATAGTCTTATTTGCTTTTCACGTTGTTTATTTGGGCGAAATTCACTTTGAAAGCTGCTTTTGAAAATCCATTGGAACTGAGTCATGTCCTTCATTTTTACTTCCAAATCCCCTCCCCATGGTTTCCAGAGCAGCAGACTCCTTCTCAGCTGTAAAACAAGTAGTTAGGAAGTCTAGCATTTCCAATTATAAAGTCTGCGATTGGTAGAGTCTCCCAGAGAGAACTGAAGACGAGCTGTACAGCCAGGTCATTAACCAGCCGTGCTGGTGAGACGGCAGTCAGCTGCTAGGCCAGGCTCAGTGCGTGTCTTGGCTGCTGGTCTATTGCTTTCCCCACGGCTCCTTCTGTGTTTCCTTCACATGCTTTATTCATAGGATCCTTTCAACTCTCATGTTTGTTTTTATGCCACAGCTTTATCTTTAACCCCTATGACTCTCCATTCTTTTATAGTCTCCTATGTAAGAGCCCCCGTGTATATTCTCCCCCTATATTTTCTGACTCCATTCAGCATTTTCTGGAGCCCTCAGTCCAAATTTCCTTCCCGTTTATTTTTCATCTCTTTGCCTTTTGAAGTTGTGAATCTGGATCAGCCTCTTGCCAATTTTTCTAGGTCTTCCTCCCATAAGAAGTTGTTTATGTTTCCCCTCTCCCTTTCCTAAGCTCCCTCATTCTCCCAGCCCTGGAAGAAGCCTTAATTTCTCCTGCTTCTTCTTACGTCCTTCCTTCCTTTTCAGGACCTGTCATGGACTCTGTGAGAAATTAGTTTCCCCTATTCTACTGTTCTTTTTACACAGGCAGAGAGTTACTTAGGATACCAGTGTCTTAAATTTCATGGAGAGAATGATGGGCCATTAGAAAGCTCTGTGATCTACAAGCAATTACAAATATCCTTGCTAGGGTGTTAAATCCTTAACAACCATGTCCATTACTTTTCCCCTTCTGATTTTCTTCAGTGGTAATGCAAGACTATCCATCACTTATGTCTCCATTGTTTTGGTGTTCTTTCACTGATCATTAAATACCCTGCTCTGCTAAACATTGTCATTATTCTATTTATTCTGTCCTTCACCCTTTTCTCCCCCTTGTTTTCTTCAAAACTTTCTTTAAGTTGACTTTTTTTTCCATTGTAACAATGATGGTACAATTAGCATGGAGAATGCAGATACAATTGTCTACAATAAAATATTTATGCATCACACTGATGTTAGTGTAAACGCTGTGCCAGCACAGCAGCATCCCACTTGACTTTGTTCTACATTTGTGCTGTTGAGCACAACTTTACTGAAGTGAAAACACTAGATGATCAGTTTCAGATTTTTTCTTCAAAAGTTTTCATACATGATCAGTCCTTGCACTGTTTCTGGAGGTACAGGAGCTCTACATTTCTTGGTCAGGGAGTATCAGCACCCTCCAGAAGAGAGGGAGTATGTTTGACAGAGGAATCCTGCAGCAGTGTATGTCACAGCACAAAGCTGTAACATATAGGCAACTCTAAGTGAGCTTGTTTAGGTACTAGAAGTACAGCACAGTACTCTTGGGTATCACAGCTCCCTGTTAAACATAAAAATTCAACTTCTCATTGTCTTACTTTTTTTTTTTTTCCCAATTTATACAACATGAACAAAAGTTGTCTGATTTAATTGTGTGATTCAATAAGGAGGATTCATTAAAACTTTCTGTACTCTGGCTATATATCTGAGGAAGAATTGCAGTCATCACTGTTGCAGTTCCAGTATTGTTCATACTCATGTCTGTAGTTTGGGGTCTTTTTCTTTCAGTGCTCTGTCCCATGACTGAGAGATCAACTATCACATGATTTTCTCTGTGCTCTCTCTTGAGCACCCATTGATCCCTGTGGAGGTTTTCTATCATATATTCACTTTCCAAGTGATTTGTCAATAATTTTGACATATTGCCCAGAGTATTTTATATCCAACTAATTACAAAATACTTAGATTTTATTTCTGCAGTAAGGCTTCAAAACTTTTTGAAATAATGGCAAATTGTTGCAACGTGGTTTTCCTACTAGCATCCATAAGGAGCTGATAAAAACCCACCACATAGATGACATATTTTCACTATATAACATTAAAACCAAAGCACAGTCTAATCTAATTTGAATAAACTTTCAAATTTATTCTATTTCTTTGTTTTCACCACAGTTCTTGTGTAATTAAAATTGTTATAATCAATACTCTGCATTATGGTTGTATTTTCTCCAAGTATTGCTGCAAAATTCTATAGGCAATAGGAGAATGGGGAAAAAAAAAAAAAAAGATCTTCTGAAAGCACTTAAAAAAACCCACAGGAAACCTCCTTGCTGTTAAACCACCATTACCAAATGTTCTGTCATTAAGAAATTGTCTAAATCCCTGTTTCTCTCCATCAGAACAGGAGCTGTAAGCACTGTGTCTGCTAGAAAAGCAAGATGTGGGTGTTTTGGTGGGCTGTGTATGTGGGATTTACTTATCCAGTAGTTTTCTGATTTTTAGAACACTATTTTAAGGTTGAAAAGTTCACCCAACATATGTTTAGGAACTTGAAAAATAGGCATCGCATTTTCTCGAACTTTCTTACTTTTACTACAGAAGCTTTCAAAGTATAAAAGCTTCAAATAACTTTTTTCCTTTTTGCAACATTCCTGCAACATGGGAGATGAATTTACTTTCTGCCCCACAAGTTCTCTCACATTTTAAATGTTCCCATCTGTCACACTGATGCATTTTTTCTGAAGGTTAGCTTTTTCCTTTTTTTTTTTCTCTCTTTCATATGCCTCCTCTGTCTTAAATAGGAAAACATTGAATTGTTTTCGTTTGAAAATGATCTTGTTTCATCTCACAAGCTAAATGGCATAGAGATTTATTAATTTATTTACTAAGCACTCAAAGTGTTCTCATTTGGTCATTTCAGTATTTGAGTGGTAGATCTTGAAGGACAATGTGTGTATAGCGTTGACTGGAAGCTCATCTCACATTCAAAACTAGTTTAGTGCTGGTGAAAAATTAACATATTTTATTTATTTAGGTAATTGAGAAGGCCAGATTACAATTAAATCAATTTTATCTGTCTTGTTGTTTGTTCATCCAGATTCTGTATGGCTGCTGGTTTTAGATGAGAAATATAATTGAGATCTTGAGCACCTCAACAACTACAAATCTCCCAGCACTTTAGACGAACAAGATTGTTTACCCCACTTTAATGGACACATCCATTTACCTGTTTGAATAGAATTTTTAATACTGTTTATGGTTCCTTCATTTTCACATTATTGATAACTGCTGTTTAGCATATTGCTATGTTTTGAATATTGTCAGATTTGAATGACACATCATAATTTTAAAACAAATGAAGTAATTCTAAAGATAAAGATTTTTTCATTAAACCTCATGCATTTAAAATAACAAGGGTTTAGACAGTACTGTTTTCAGTCTTAAGCATGGCCTTTGCATTATTATTTAGTTCTTATATGGTGTCATTCTTGTGAAATCGTATATTTTATTTACTCAAGGCCTTATAGCAGCTTTCACTAAAAACTCCTTCTTTAAGAGAAAAATCTGGTAATCCAATAGATGAGTCTTCTTTTCAAAATGCTATTACTCAGTTTAGCTATCATAATCCTTTGAAAATCTAATATACATTCTCATGGAGAGTAACCTTGGACAATATTTTTTGAAAGTATGCCACAGTAAGACATGTGATTCAATAGTTTCTATATTATAAAAATTACGTGTTGATAAAATTTGCCTAAGGTTGTAAGATTTTGCATATGTTAACAAGCCTCTGTTATGAATCCCTGTCTAATAATAATGGTCTTAGACACTTGTCTAGTCTTGTTCCTCAACGCTTGCTATGTATTCTAACATTATAGTGGAATTTGCATGATTCTTTAATATTGCTATGCATATTTGTTAGGTGAGATAGACTTTGCAGATATAATAAATTGGCAACAACCGTGATTTGAAATTGCTTGCTCTTGTTTATAAAATGTTTATGACTTAACAATATTTTTACTGGGATGCAGAAAAAAATATTTATGCAGTGATGATAATTCCAATTTGATCTACGTATGAATATTATTTGCCTCCATTTTACCTGAGAAGATTTTACATGCATTGTATTTCTAGTATCGTATTCATCTGAACAGAAGTCCGACACTGATGCCTAGGACTTTGGCCATCATTTACATAAAGACGTTCTGAGACCATGCACAAGACAGACTGAGACCTAGAGTTATAGTTTCTGTCACGCAAATATTAGAAGTTGTCCAGTCTGACTTTATCAAGTAACAGTAATCTCATGAATCCAGATTGACACAACATGCTAATAGCTTTTTGAGCTGATCACTGTGACAGGTTTCCTAGTTTTTGTATGAACATGTGAAGTAACCTCAGGCTTTTATTATGATCCTCCTGCCTCTTGTGAAGCCACAGGCTTTTAATGATGAGACTAGACACAGTTGTTATGAGAGTTTTGACATAATTTTCAGAGCCCTGTGACTGATTTATCTTTAGAAGTATTTTAAAAATGTTATTTTTGAGCTGCATTTGTAAGTCATCTGAATCATATTAAAGTTTATGTATTTTGTCTATTACGTTTTTACTTTCAGAAGATAATGACATTCTCTTTTTTTGCAAATATTACATTTAGAGAAGCCATTAGACTCATGGTCATTTAAACTGATTGTTTAAGGTAGTTCACTCAACATATGTTATGTATTTCTGATTCCATGTGTAGTGGGCAGAAGATATTTCTAACAGCGTAGAGGTGACTTTGTAGCTCTATGTTGGGCATTACAAACTGAGATCATTATGGGAAAGCTAGAGAATTTTTCTGTGTATTTATGGTGAAAGCTGCTTATTCAACAAGCGAGGTAATGTAACCAAAGATCTTATTTTTAAGAATCACATTACTGCACTTTAGCTTCACAAGGCAAACTCCATTCCCATAAAATATGTTACTCTGTGGCACAGATTATTTACCTTTCCTGATGAAGCAATAGAAACAGGCAGTGACTTTTATAAGCAGGTACCATCGCCTGGGGCCATGCTGGGCTTAGAGATGGCATAGGGTTCCCATTAAGTTTTCAAAACAAAAAGGAGACATTCCATGAGCTTGGATCTATACTTCAGAAATACCTTTGAGCTTAGCATCACTATGATAATTTTACAAGCAAATTTTCTACTGCTGGCTGAAGAACTCTTGGTCAACAGAGATTAAATGTAATTTGACAGAACAGCTAAAAAATAAGAGAGCTTTTTTGCTTTTTTCCTTATCAACTTCTTATCATTGGTGCTGTAGGGCTGAGAGAAGTCTTAGTAATGATACTGAACTTGACAACCATGATGGGCAGAACAGAATGAAAAGATATTTAAAAAAAAAATTAAAAGTTGTTTTGTTTTGTTTTGTTTTTTAAATTGACATGTTACGCTATTTTTGATTGTCAGGTGCTATCACCAGCAGTCAGGTAATGAGCCAGATGAAGTAAATGAAATGTCTCTCACTGACTTAGATTGTTTTGAGTAAGTTCTTTATATTTGCTGGTGAAATACATTTTATGCCAATCTAGGGGAGTATCTTGAGAGTCAAGATTCATCCTAAGATGGTTATCCAGCGGGAAAAGTGATATATTTTTTTAGCTTACAGCACCTCATGCCTAAATCACAGAGAGCAGTTCCTACTAGGGCAATGCAAGAAACTAGGTTTTGAAGTTTTCTATAGGAAAAACCCCAAAACTTGTGAAAGACAAATGAGTGCTTCCCAACAAAAGAAAAGGAGTGACCTACAGCTAGCATTGAGTCTTTTTTTGGTGGTCATTAGCAGGCCCTCTCCTCTTTAAAAAACACACAAAGGAAGAGCATATCCTCTGTGTGGTTAAAGTATTGGATTCTGCAGAGCAGTGGGGATAAGCGGAATGCTTGCACTATATCTTGAGAAAGATTGACTTTTTTATGTGACTATAATCAATCTTGAAAGACAACAGAAAGTTGATAAATAGGAGCATAGGTCCTTATGCCAATCACAGAATTTCATTGTCTTAAGACCAGAAAGAAGCAGCAAGGTGTTGCTATTCCTGGGTAATTTCCCTAATCATAAAGTCCTAGAGTTATGCCACAGCATTATGCTAATTTTCTGTAGGAGGCAGAAAGGGGAATACACAGAATTATGAATTCTTCTTTACCTTACCCACAAAAGCAACTAATTTATTTTGTGATATTTATCAACTGTCATTAAATTGTTGTACAACAGAAAACCTAAATGTCCAATGTCAGAAGAAGAGAGAGACATTTTGATTCCAGGGTAATCTCATTTCTCCCACTAAGTCATTAAAGCTGTTTCTGTGTCCTGTTCTTCTGACCATGCTGACCTGCAGCCTCTTTCTTTTGGCAGTAACAACAAGAACTGGTGATATAAAAGCCTTTCTACCCCCAGCTGGTATTCACCACAGGCTGATGCTTGTAGTGGTCATCTTTTTTCTGCTCTAGTTTACAGCTGTCTATATTATAATTGGTTTTGGAAAGCCAGCTGTCAGATGTATCTGTGAGGAGGCGGTAACAGTAGCTTGCAGTGGTTACTATCAGAAAGATAAATACCATAGCACTTTATAATTTTGTGCTTTATTAATTACAGTGACACTATGCTTGAATATCTGGCATTATTTAAAGAGAAAATATTGAAAAAAGGGCCATGATTGAGTAAAAAACCTTCTTGGTATTAGTATCTGGGAGTAGTGTATTGGCCTAGTAAATGGAGTAAATGTTCTGGCAAACTGGAACATGTAGTGACTCAGAGATAGTGAAATAAATATTTATAATACGATCGTAAAACATTTAAGTTCTTTTTTGAATTTTTCTACCCACTGTGCCTGTTTATAGCACAACATATTTGGATTTGTTCAGCTCTCCATGCTTTAATATTTAGAAGATGCATAGTGTTAAAGAAATAAAAGATTAATTTGAGAAGAGAATTTTAATATTAAACAAAGGCATAAAATACTATTGCTTTTATTACGCTTGTCAGTATTTACTTCTAAGATGGCATTTAAAGACTCAAGTTAGTAACAAATCAAAACAAAATTCAATTAAAAATTTTAGAAATAAGATGCTATGCATTCTATTAATAATGCCAAATTTAACTTTTACAGTGAAGTTGCTCGTGATATTTTTGGAATTTTAGAGGGAAGTAAAGGTGTGAGTTTCACTTATTCTCTGGAAAAATAAATTTCAATTTGCAAGCACATTGGAATAATTTTGTTATGAGATAAGCAACAATATTCTGTTAAACTTTCAGAAGCAAGTCTACTTGCCACCTGAGAAATGAACAGGTTTGGTTTTTTTCTTTTTGCATAAGCAATATTTAGATGTTTTCCACATATGGAATTGACAGTAACTTAATAAGTGTGTGGTCATGTTATTAAGACTAATTAATTATGAATAATTAGCAATAAACCCTGTCATCTCCAGTTCTTAAGGAAATAGATCATGGGAAATGTCTCACAGGATCACAACATGATCTTTAACCAAATAATACGTAGAATCAACTGCAGACACAGGGGGAAGCAGGTGTTAAAAAACCATCACAAGATCTTTGTTATGTTTCAGTGAAGAAGAGGAAAGTTTTTAAAATCTTCTTGTGAGAAGAGAAAAAACTTTCCCACTCAAATCCAATACAAAGAAAGATCTTCAGCTGATCCAATTCGGTTGCCAGTTCAAGCTTAATTTTTCTACTACAATATAATGTAGTTCTTGAAAAGACTGCAACTTAATGCTTCTTTTCAAATTGAAAGTGCTTATTAAAAAGCAAAAAGAGTAGAAATAATATACATGGTTCTTCTTAAAATAAACACTGTTTTTAAGAATTCTTTAGCTTATCCAGCATCTTATTATGAGGCTATTTTTTGTTGCACTTACTATCCTAAATAATCTTTTGAAAACCTTTTTTTTTTCTTCTGAAATTTAAGAAGGAATACAAGCTAAAACCAAACAAACAATAAAAGCCAGTTTTGGGTGGTGCAGGATCAGGGCCTGCAAGCATGATGCTTCCCATAGCTGAAGTAAGAATGCTTTGTCAACAGGCTCCCCTTGATCAGGCAGCCTACGGTAAACACCAATTACAGGGTTTCCTTTGTCAGTTTGGCATCTAATTTTTACCCATAGCTCTCAACTGGTTCATTGCCTCTCTACTGTAGCTTCTCTTCTAAGTGATACTACTGTCCTGAATAACTCCCAAAGCTCACATACCACATCCTCACAATAAATTATATATAAAGTTTTTAATCCTCTATACACTGTAAAGTATTTTACATCAGTAGTAAGGAAAATTTCGATGTGACCAACTAATCATACCTGTTCTGAATAAACTAAGAATCAAAAATAACCCAATTCTTTATTTTCTTTTTAACTCCAGAGAATTCTGCAAATGTAACAAATTGAAATACACTATTCCAGACTAAGGCCCAGACTACCTTTAGTCATATAAAATTAAAGGTTTGTCTACATAGTTTACAGATGAGTTTTGGAGCTTTAATTAATTTTACAGGAGATTTCTCTCCTGAATTCTGATTGCATTGCTTAGTAACACACAGATGTTTTCCATTCATGTTTGTCAGTTTTGGTACCCTCTCAGAGATGTGGTGAAGATAACTTACTGAAAAAATATGTAAACTCTCTGAAGATGTCTAGTCAAAGACATCTCATTACTTTTCCTGTTGTTTTCCATGTCATCATGAATGCACATGTAGAATTAAAAAAGGCTTTTTTGGTAGAGTCATAGGTCTAAATCTTAAAGCAGGTGTTGGTGAGATGATTTAAAAGAAATCACAGTAACTGGACTTCTGTATTAATAGAAGTTTCTGGATGTATGCTGCAACATTGGACTTCCAAAATTATCATTAAAATATACCATCATGGCCAAAGAAAAAGGAAGTGCTTTTGCTTTTTATCAGATATATGTTGGTGACAAAAATAATGTAACATATTAAAAAGTAGTTACTGCCTCACAGAACACAAAATAAACAACTTCTGAATTAGTTAGGAGATTTCTCAGAGGGAAAAATTCTGGATTCTGTGTGAAGTCAGAGTGCATGGACTCTGTAGGATTCTTTGTTCTAATTGGAGAAAAAATGTGGGGGTGAAGTTTCACAGCCACACCAGCAAACATGGTGCTTTATTAAGATCTTAATTCCTTGTATTCTCCAGTAGTGTTTCTAGATCATGCTGTAGCTTCTGTACACACCATAGTGCTCAAACCCCAGTATTGTCTATCAGCCAGAGTTGCCTTCAAGGCACAGACAAATAAACTGCAGCATTTTCACTCACGTAGCATTAGCCGAGCAGTTCCCAGAATTTATAACTTCTCCTGTGTGCCCTGGGGCAACTGAGGACGGGGGAACTGGATGGAGTGAGCTGTAGAAAGAAAAGAAGACAGAAACCTCCATTCAGAGCCTCTTTTGCCCCTGTGTCTTCCTCATGTCCTATATCTGCACTGACACCTTCCAGTCCTCCCCCATCCTACTCCTTTTTCTCTGTCCCAAAGTCAGCAGGACCAGGGTATAGGAAATGAGCTCTCCTCAATGGAGTTCATCCGTAGAGGGCTGCTTCTCTCTCCTGGGATACAGTGAAATAGGGATCTCAGCCTCCCCTACACTCAAACTATGAAAGAGTTTGGACAGGCTTCCCATTAATTTAGTTTTAAGAAGTGAAGTCCAGTTTTTAGCTAGCTCATGGTCTGCATAGTTCAGCTGAAAGAGAACTTGTTAAAAACCTGCTGAAGAGGACAATAGATCACAAGATAGTAGTTCACACGCGTGCAGCACACATAACAGGCAAGAGTAATGTAAAAAGTCATCTAAAAATTCAGTATTTTATAATTAAAAATATGGACAGTTGTGTAAGTTTAGAGCCTAATGCTTAGTTGGTCCTTGTTGAGATTTTAGATGCAAATAGCTTTTGTGTCAAAGGAAGCAGAAATAAATGGAAAAGGACATGGAGATGATTTTGCTTTTGAACCCAGTTTTATGCAGAAGAATAAAGGTATATGGAAGCAGTCTTCCAGATCTCATTTCAGTGCCTGATCTATGAGATTATACATCTTCTTAATCTGGCTATCAGATTTTTTTTTCCTACTATTACCCTTAACATGACCTGTAAGGTTCTATCAAGCACATACTGAAATTTATTTTAATCATTACAGCATAATATGGTGCAGAGGAGAACACTGTGATAAACCGTAGATAGTCCTTCTTTGTCCCTATGAAAGAATGCGATAGTCTGCTTCATTTAATACACTCTGTTTTTCCATAACAATCTTTTTAAGGAGTGTAATTAAGATTAGTGACTAGCTTTTCCTGAAGAAGAAAAAGTAAACTGCACATATATTTACAGAAAGAGGCAACAAAAAAGGGTTTTATTGCCTGGTCTTTTTCTAATTGCGACATTTTATGGGTTTTTATATGTTAATATATTGTGTGCTTTCTGTTTCTTCAACATTAACTGTTTTAGCATCCTGTCACAGCAACGGCTGTTATGGAAAATGGTAGCATAAGTGAAAAATAAAACAAGAGGTACTTTTTTTGTTTTGAAACAACACTAAAGATATAAGCAAAATAAAAAAATCCCTTGGGTCCATCCTAAAGCTTTTCTTTTTCATGTGTACCTCAAATCTAGAGATTTCACTAGGTATATAAACAACAAGAGTCTCATGAAAAAGAAGGTTTTTAAGGAGTTAGGTTCCAGGTGAGTCATAGCTCTGAATCACACAAAACTATAGTATCAAATAGCTTTCCTCCTACAGCATACGTTGGGAAAAAAAAGGGAATAAAGAAAGAAAATAATCCTTCTCAATTTACTGCATTTGCATATGAGGAAAACATTAATATCCTATTAGACTCTTCCTGTGAGTCTCCAGAAATCCCATAAATTAGATTACTGCTTTTAATCTATGTTACCAGAAGGCCTACGGAAAATAGATACAGGAGGAATCCTTAAAGAAAATTTTGGTTTCTGTCCTCAGTATTTAAGGGAAATGCTCCTCAAAAGGCTGTTATCTAGGAGGAAATATAAAGATCAAAAGGAAACCCAAAAATGAAACTGATGAAGCTGATAGTCAAAGGGATTCTGGGACATCTAAACATCTCAGATGGGTTTAAAAAAGCCCACACAGGCCACCATTAAAAAAACTCCCAATTCTGACAGGAAATATAAGAATAAGATAAGGTAAGAATACAATTCTACCTCCGTTCCTTAGTGCACAATTATTAACGTGCTATGTTCGTCCTGTGTCACAGGATAGTTCTTGAACAAAGGTAACACTTACCTTTTAAAATTATTTTAAAAATTAAGTAATATGTGCATCTGATATTTTTTGCTGTTGTTGAATAAGGACACTGCCTTTGTCAAAATAAAAGGAGAATAATGATTGTATACAAAGTGAAGATAAAAACAAAAAATGTAAAGCATGAATGATCTTGTCCAATCTTCTGTGAACAGGTCTTTTCAAAAAGTATTGAGGTTGTCTAATAGACTGTTGTTTTCCTGAAGACATAGTAGCTTTCAGGACAAGATAACTGTCTTTCATTCTCTGAGCAGGTCTATGTGATATGAGTAAAAGAGAGAGGAAGTTCTTGGGAATTGAATTAGAGGTTAAAAAAATATTAAAAATTGACCTGGATGGTATTATTTACCTTCTAAAATGAAGACCAATTTTTTCTTGGATCTAAACTCTCCAATAACAGAACCAGCATTTTCTATTTCTAAGCTAGCATTCCTCATTATGGAATGGATACTTTCATCAGACAGTATGATTTTGAGACAATTTTTGATTACTTGAACTAACATTAATATGGGTTGTTCTCAGCTGAATGAGCTGACACAAGATAATGTATACTTCTCTCTGTTGATATTTCTGACCTATGGATTCCCTCCTCCTTGAATTGGTGCAGGAATTAATGTGGCAGTGTGGTGAAATATCTGTAGGAACCGAGTAAAAGTTAGATTTTTTTAAAAAAAAATAAAATTCTTTTTTTTTAAAAATCATGGTATTTTTTACCCAGAAAAAGTTTTCTGAGTGAGCTCTCTGAATGGCTGCCTGAGGACCTGTGGACCAGCAGTTGAATAGCAGTGCTTCCACTCATATTTCTTAGGCTTGCTTGCCTGCTTAAAGGGACTTTGAAACTTTGGCTTGGGGTTGCTGTTTAGCATTACATATAACCTGGTGTAACTGCAAGCTACTGCTGAAAATAGGGTCTGGGTGGTCACATCTAGACATGTGATACAGACTGACACCCATTACACGAACCATATCTGATTCTGCTTTTTGCCCAGAACTCTCTATACACATCAGTGATGCTTTATGGAGTTAAAAGCTGCAGTCCAATTCCTCTGACCTTAGATTTTTAAGGGCCGAATGAGTCTATGACATCCATTTTAACTATTACTTACAAGAACAAATAATGTGTAGAAAGTATTGTTTACAGCTGGGGTTTGAGGGGGAATTTTCTGAGATAATGGATCAAATTTTAATGAGATGAACATATGTAACTGATCTCAATGAGAGAGTGTAAGAGCAACTGAAGTCAGAGACACATTTTGTCACATGGTAATCAGAACAAATTTTCTCCAAAACTACCGGAATCCTGTCAGGTCTTCAAAGATGTTGATTTAAATACACTAGAAGATAAAGAAGGAAGATCCATATTCAGTAGTTAAAGTTTCCTCATTTTTGCATGTAGGAAGAAAGCAATAAATGACATTTTATTTTTGCTTGGATACACCACAGAACAAGGAATAAGGTACATCACCAATCAAGAATAAGGGACACGAAAAGGCTGGCCACTGAAATTATAGAAAATATTTATGTCCTCACCCAGAACACCTGAATGTGAGGATTAGGCTGAAACAATTAATCAATTATATCCGCCTCCCTGTGATGTCAAAAAAGTTCAGGGTAACTGACAGAGGTATTTGATTAAAATGTCTGTGGGTAAAGACAGCAGAGTGGAGCAAGTCTACCTGATAAATGGTTTGAAATCTGGCTGCCTAGCAATGTCTATTTGCTAGTTCAGTAGCAATGTGCGATTTGCAAGTAATCATAAGTAGCTTATGAAATTGCATATGGTTTTCATAATATCTAAAATAATAGAATGAATGAGAACTGCAACACATCAATGGCTTAGAATGTTCTGAAACAAGTTGCATTACTTAATCTTGGGGTTTTTGTTATTGACCACATACCTTTTAATAGACTTTTTCATTGAAGTATGTCTACTTTATCATTTAAATATGCCTAAGGATCCTTCAAGTGAAAATAACAATCTTTATTAACCATTTTTTAAAGTGGAAAAAGACAGCTGCAAATCTCAGGAAAAGTTGTTTAGTTTGGGTTTTGTTTTTTGTTTGCTTTTTTTTTTTAAACCGCATGTTTCTACTATTAAAAAATAAAAGCAATAACATTTTTGACATTTTGTCTTTCTCTTCTGATAAGTATGTTGTTTTGCTATTTCTAAAAAATTGCAGACTACTAAGCATGTATGTTCTACTTTTTAGATAAAAGCATCAGATATAGCATTTCATATGCTGGACTGAAAACAGAAGACAAAGAAAAAAATTTGATAGAAGAAGAGAAAAGAAAATCAGTAGATGCACACATAGATACATGCGCACCTTCTACACTCAAGAGTGTAACCTTTTCAAACATGAAATTTTTTTTCTTTCTTTTTTTTCCAAGGATCTGTGTCAGAAGAAGGCGGCTTTGAAACTGTTGAAGAGAGATTATCCCAACTCCTTTTCCCCCGAGAGGTAAAAACCAGCATTTGTAGGTAAGTATGAAATGGAAGCTATCTTTTTTTAACTATGACTCTTGTAGGTAGGACTCAGTGAACCCATAATAGACTATAAGATGCCTGAGGATGCAGATCATATGCCCATGGGGAGAAAGAAAAGTTAAAAGCCATGCCTGGGTTAACAAATGCAATTTCAAATATATAATCATTTCGGCTGGCATTTACCAAAGTATTTCCAAAAAGGAAAGATGACATATTTTAAAAACACTTCCCCAAGGCTTTAATAAAAACTTTTTTTTTTTGAATGATTTACTAGACATAACGTGCTTTGACAACCCGAGAGCCTTCAGTTGCCATGCAGTTTTATCCCAAATGTTAATCTTGACACTTCTCTAAAGTTGTTTGGATGTGATCTGAAAGCAATTGCATTTGATGAAAGTCTCATAACAATGTTGAGTTTGATTCATTGCCAAAACTATTCGTTTTAATGTAAGCAAAAGCAATGTGATGTCTTTACTGTAATTTACTGAAAGATGTTACTTAAGACCTTGATTCCATAAAGTATTGAAAGACATGAGCTTGAGTCTTAAGTCATGTTAAACAAGAATGGAGACTCGCACGATTAAAATCAATTACATGCTTAAATGCTTTTCAGGATCAGGGACAGCGTGGTCAGCACTCAGCATCATTCTACAGATAGGTAATTTTGTATTGCCTTTGTAAAGTTTGTGTTGTTGTATTTTCTTACAAGGCGCATCTGACTGTTTTTTATATCTCAGTCCGATGCAGCTTAACAAACCATTAAAGCCTTTTTCCAGGTCATTCAACTGGCTACACTTTGTTACATGGTTAGTCATGCAACCATTTTGTTCTGTTTTTCTGAATCAGTTTTAGAAGCTCTTCTGACATTAACCTCCTTGCCAGAATAGCTTCTTTTTCCTCTGCCTCCTCTCTCCTCCCCATCCTTGTAATGTCTCATTGCTAATTAAAACAGATAGACTTAAGAGACTGTTAATATTGAATTTAATATATTGTTATGCTATACAACTTGAAAGTCCCTGATTTTCTAGCAAAACCACATCTACTTTTGTGAAAAAACATACCTTCAGTGTGTGGCAGGTCCCTTATTATACTTAAGAGAACTCTCTTTATTGCACAATTTTCCATCTGTGTCTATTAAAAAATGATTTCTGCATTTTTCTCTGTAGGTTGTTTACTTCAAATGGGGTAGATACATAATAACACTTTTATTTAAATGAAATACATAATTACTATATTCTGGAGTAAATAATGTTTAGTATGGGAATATTCTTAGAATATGAATAATTTACCTCAACTTAGACTTGTTGAAGTTTGGAGTTCTAATACAAACCAGCTTTCTAAACATCTTCTGTAGTAATTTTTATAGGTAGTGTTCCTCCCCTGTGCAATTCATTTCACTTCTCTAAGAAACTTTTTTTCAGACTATATAAGTCATGTTCTGCACATTCCTGTCTTCTATCAATGGTTGTAGTGGAAACCTGATTATGAAACTACATCACTGCAGTTTGTCAGTTGGCTAGCACTAAATGAGCTGAATCATGTCAACAATGCTTACCATGCCCATACTATGATAGTCCATGCTTGATATTCAGTGTTTAGTACCTTTTAATTAAAGATTTTGTGCTTTTCTATTTCACTTTTGGATTTATTTTATGCTTCTACAAGTTTCACCAGTTGTAGAAAAGACGGCTGAGGACGGGGTATGTGTGGTTCAGGGTACCACTGGCCAGTCGTCTGCCTGGCATGTCTTTCCAGGGACTGACATGTGCCTTCTCTCTTGTGAGATCCTGCAACGCACTCATTGCCAGAGTGAAGGCAGGACTGGTCCCTCTGGGACGGAGAGACCACCTTCATTAATCATACCTCCTTGGTGAGTTCAGCTGTGTTTTGAGGCCTGCTACATTGTCACCTGGGTTTACCTGTTACCTGCAGCAAATACTGTGGCAAAATTCAGTACTTCCAAACAATGTGTTAGATATTAATCCAAAAGTTCATATCAGTGTGCAAATGGATTTAAGAAAAGAGATTCCCTTTAACATATTGCCACATCCAACAGCTTAAATATGTCTAACTTACTTGCCACATGTCACTTCATGAAGTGACAGCTACTGAGTAGCAATCACTGTCTCTTTTCTAAACATCCTCTCAACCTTAACATGAATACTGTTTGCAGCATTTTTCCAATTCTAGTTATCAGTTTCCTTAAGGTCACGTTAGGACTTTTGCCCCTCAAAATCACTCAACCTCTAGTGAAACAAAACATCAATTTTTTACACAGTGGTGGTCTCAAGTTTCCTCATGTGGTTGTTTTCAGATGCTAACTATTCTACATTCTAATTTCTCCAGGAATTATATCTAGATATATTTTTTTTCTGACAAGGTTCATGTCCTTCTCATTAATGGTATCTCAAATTGCTTAGTGTTTCACTAAATATAGATTGTTTAAATTTACAGTATAATACAGCAAAATTCTTGAGAACTTTAAGAAAGTTCATCTGATAAATTAGTTCAGTAGAACCAGTCTACTAAACAAGCACTTTTCTAGATAGAGTAGTTAAGTTACAAGAGCTATTATATAGCATTAAAATATAATTATAGACATGATTTGATGTTCCACCATGTATAGTTTTCATTGCATATGTTAAACTATTATTTTATATCAAATCACATAATTGTATGTTATTCCATGCTTTATAAAATCTTTTATGAAATACATATTACAACAGATTGCATATTATACATTAGGTCTGGGTACCTCTTCTGTTTTTTGAAGGTCCAGGGTATAGGAAACAAGGTTTTAGACTGTCTATTCTTTTCTGAAATTACTACAATCTGTAAATATCTGCCTGGCATAAATATACTAAGTATTTAACCAAGTATTTTACTTTCAATCTCTCCTGCTTCTTATGGAACAAGACAGTCACCTTCACCTGAGAATGACAAGGAATGACAGATAAACCATTTTGAAACATGAACAAGGCATTTTCTGTACTTGCAAATCTAGCCTCAAACTGTCTGGTATCTTTTTCAGCATATTAGATTACATGATGATACCCATTTTGCTGTCCACTGTCTCCCTAAAGAATGTTATGCTTTATTGGTCTTCAGATATGCTATTTCCTTCTACTGAATACTTATATTTGAGTTTATTTTTTCCCAGACACATTAGCTTGCATTTTCAAAGGTTGAATGAATTTCTATTGCTTACCTGTAGACATTTTAGAATTAAAAACTCTCTTGTCACTTTGTGTTTTTTTTTTCTTTATCCTCACTGATGTCTGTAATGCCTCTCATTTTTCTGCTATTTTAGAATGTAACCTGTCTGTATTTAGCTTTTCACTCAGATCATTAATTAAAATAATAATTTATGGCAAAATATACAGAGGATGCTCAAAGATCACTGAAAAAAGAGAGCATTTGCCTTCTTCAGTTATGCCATTAGACAACATCCCTTTTATTTTTCAGTGTCTTTGCTTGTGAGTTTCTTCAGATTTTTTTCTGGCAAAACTAAAATACACAGTGGTGAAGTAACCAAAGGTTTGAAGTGATCAAGGGCTTTTATCTAGGTTTGAGCCACAGGATCAGGAGGTATGTCACAGTTTCAGTCATGATGAAGTGTTATTTTATATTCTTAAAATAATTACCGAAATGCATATGGAAAATAAAATAGAAAAAATAGTGCTGGGGAGAAGAGCCTCTTCTGCATTCATTCGCGTTATAAATTTTGGCTACAGTTTTGCAGCCCATCATAGACTGTGCACAGGTTGACACTCTCAGTTTGGACCAGTCCCTGTTGCACATCAAGGTACTGTTCTCAAACTGTTAATTCTGCATGTCTGTAGGATCATCCCTGGGCTCCCACCTGGAGTGGATGGCAAAGCCTCACACCAGACTAACCCTGGGAGTGGTTAGATAGCTCCAGGGACAATTCTAGTGGATGGGATGAGAAGGTTTCTTAGAAGTCATACTGACAGCGCTTGTGCTGATGCTCCTGCAGTATTCCATCAGATCTTATACTCTTCTGCTACACCTTCTGCATAAAGCTTACAGCTTCAGCATCACACTGCGAGAACGCAACTACTGCAACCTGTGGGAAACCTCTCATTATCTTGGGTGTGTTATGAACAGATAATAAGGAATCTTAACCAGGTTTGTAAAATAAATCTAGTCCCAAGATACCCGCATGGGACACAGAGGAATCATAGATACTCAGGGTCATGAGCTTTGAGGTATCTCATGTCTTACAGCTAGAATTAAGGTAGGAGCAGGGAAGGGATTGGTTTAATGAGAAGAATCTCTTATTGCATAAAGATCTAAGGCAGAGGACTTTGCACTAAAAGAATAATGAGTATCCCCTAATATCTTTACTTGGTCAGAAAAAGAAATCCCAGAACAAATTCATATGAGAAGAATCAGCTTACTTCTACAGCACGAAAAGAGTAAGTAGACAAACATGTGTCCATCAAGAGACCTCCAGATAAGCAGGCCCAAAGGTCTCTAAGATAAATACCATGTCAGGAGTTGCTCTAGGTGCTCATCATGCAGCTACAGAGACGTCACTGTCAACAGAGCTAGCACGAGCAGAATGGTCCAATAGACTTGAGAACAGAAACAGTCTAGTTGAAGGAACTCATACTGTACTGAGTGCAAGTGCACATCTTTAACACAGCTTCTCTGCCACTGTGTTAATGATTAAACATCTATGCACAGGACTGTGTGTAAATGATGTGGCATCAGAACCTGTTGACAAAACTCTTGGCACTGGCCCAGCTGAAAAAAAATCCAGGAAAATATACTCACACTGAGTAGATTTGTATTGCCTTTCATACCAGCCTGACTGGACTGGAGACCAAAAGCCTACCAGCGCAGCCACAGGACAACTGTGTTCTCCAGGACTCGTGAGACCCTGGCTGCCTGAGCACATTCTATGAGCAGCCTGGTGACTGTCACTGACTGAGGTGGTGTATGGACAAATCTGTGAAGAGAAGGCAAACTCTGGAGTTGACCACTCAGGGTATTGCAATACTCTAATTACAATAATAATGGACAATAATAATAGACAATTACAATTAATAATGACTAGCCATGGGGACAGAAGTAGCCAGGGTGGCTAGTCCTGTCTGGCAGGGCAGAGCCCTGGGTCATTGCTTGGGCATGGAGGTATAGCCCTTTACCTAACACTGAGTGGTTAGGTGGTGTTTAGCAGCAGGTGATATATACGTCATGCTGTCATGGTTTAACCCCAGCTGGCAACTAAGCACCACCCAGCCGCTCACTCACTCCCTCCGCTCCAGTGGGATGGGGGAGAGAATCGAAAAAGTAAAAATGAGAAAACTCATGGGCTGAGATAAAGACAGGTTAAAAGGGGAAACAAAAACCATGCACACAAGCAAAGCAAAATAAGGAATTCATTCACTACTTCCCATGGGCAGGCAGGCGTTCAGCCATCTCCAGGAAAGCAGGGCTCCATCACATATTAACAGTTACTTGGGAAGAGAAACGCCATCACTCCAAACGTCCCCCTCTTCCTTCTTATTTCTCCAGCTCTATATGCTGAGCAAGACATCATTTGGTGTGGGATATCCCTTTGGCCAGTTGGGGTCAGCTGTCCTTGCTGTACCCCCTCCTAGCTTCTGTGCACACCCAGCCCACTCGCTGGTGGGGTGTCGTGAGAAGCTGAAAAGGCCTCGACTCTGTGTAAGCCCTGCTCGGCAATAACAGAAACATCCCTGTGTTGTCAACATTGTTTCCAGCATAAATCCAGAACATAGCTCCATACGAGCTGCTGTGAAGAAAATTAATTCTACCCCAGCCAAAAGCAGAGCACACACCAAGAGGGAAACTTAAAGTTTCAACAGACCAAAGGATTCATAAAAGAGGTATTTTTGCAATTTTGTTGCAAAGAAAAAGCTGTCTGAATAGCCTTCAGAATAAATTAGAAACCCTTTCCTTCTTTGTCTTTCCTCTATTTCTTCTTTATAATATCTCCTTAAAGAAATATTTTTAGTTAAACTTTCTCATCTGGGCTCAGTTACAATCCCTAGCTCAGGCCATCTGTCATTTAGCTCGTCTGCCATTACTAGTGAAACTGACCCCAGAAGTAACATCTGAAGATTCTTAAACTTTGGGGCATATGGCATCTGAATCTGATTTTTACAGCTCAAAGCAATCACTACTGATAGTTCATCTGGATTATTTATTGCCAGAATACCTCTCATTTGTATGTATATACTTAAGTACATGAATGTTTCCTTTAAAAAATATCTTATTATCCACCTTATTCCCTTAAGGCACTCTCTTTCCTATCTATCATCACTTTGCCCTTGTAGACATCTATATCTCTAAGAACCAAGGGCTCTTCAAGCTATCTTAACATGAATGTGTAGTACTATGAAATGTTAAAATTTTAACCTTAACTCTGAAATGACTTGTTTTTGCCAAGATCCATAAAAGAATTCAAACCCAGCTTTTATGATTTAGTATTATAATTATATCAGAAATCCTTGACTTTATCTGGCATGACTCTTTTTAAATGGTCCTATCTTAAAAGTGCATTTCAACAATAGATTGATCCCAATGGCATTTTAAATCTTTGGGTTATCTACTTCAGGTAAAAATTAAAACACCCTATTATGTATCTACCAAATGGAGCGCAGTGCTTCAGGCATTTCAGCTTGTTGGGAAGTGGTACAAACAATATCTGTTTTGTAAATGCCTTTTTTAATGGAGTGCCGAAGAGTGTGTGTAAATGTTAACATAAAGGAATATAAAGCATATGGAGAATTATAACAAAATATACATGCAAGTTCGTAATAGGTATTTCTACAAAGGATTTGGTCTCAGAACTGGGAAATGGTACATAAAAGCCAGTACTTTTTCTACTCCTTTGTGCTTTGTTTTGCTGTTTTTCAGTCGCACTAAATTTTTCTGTCCTATTTTTGAGATGGTTAATCTTCTCGTATAATCATATTGCAATGTTATCATTTTGGGGGTTTCAGTGCTTAATTTCTTTTCTTGGCTGGACAAATTATCCTCTTGTCCCCTGCAGCCAACTATAATTATTTTCAGTGAATGCAGTAATGAGGGCAGAACTGATTAAGTGTAGGCTTCCCTCCTGCTAAACTCAGCCAAGAAGCTGCCTGTTAGTACCTAGGGAGTTTGTCTAGGTTTTTTTCTAAAAGTAAAGGAGAATTTTCTGATGAGAGATTTACATTACTCTCAGGAATAGGTATATGAATAGGCGAGTTATGTGCAGCTTTGCTAATTGCACAGTCAGGTTTGGACATAGAATTGTGTCATTGGTAACAGGGCTTCACCAGCAAAAGCATGCTTCTGTGGTTCCCTGCTCTATCAACTTTACCCTGTTCTGGAGGCCAGATGCTCTTTATAAAAAGATGCTGCAATGCACAGTCTCAACTTTTACAACTGAACCCTTTTGCATTAGAGGAGCTCTATACTATAATGTTATAGAAATAGTAGAATTAATATGCTATACTGTACAGAGAAAGGATAGAATCATAGAATCATTTAGGTTGGAAAAGGCCTTTAAGATCATCAAGTCCAACCATTAACCTAACATTGCCATTAAAGCTAGAAAGGCTAGGAAATATCAGCTTAGACAAACAGTACATTTCCTCTGTGCCGTATGGTATAAATGCTTCTCTCTTCCCTATTGTTTAGAAAAGAAGTCTGGAAAAGCTAGACCAGAAATAAGACTACCAGTGTTACAATGGTATCAACAAACAGGCTAAATTCTGTGGTAGAAAAAATAGAGTACCTCTAAAGATACTGAAGTGTCCATGGACCTGCTTGGCTAATACTTGGTTATGCTTGTGGAATGTCAGTATTGTAGCAAATAATACCAGCTTAACATTTCTGTGTAATTCTTGATCCCATACTTCAAATTAAATTTGATTCCAAAGAATGTTTCTGGATAGAAGAGGTTCTGTCACCATAATTAAAGAATAATTATGACAGAACTCTTTCCAGAATTATTTGCATGAATGTTTGAATAGCACTTTTTCATTTTTCCACAACAGAACAACCACCAAAGGATTACTCTGAACATGTATTTGCACAGAACTTTTGTACAGAAATTATGCACTTCTATGAAGTGGAAGTCAATTAGTAGGATGTCAAAATATTGTACTAACAAATAGCAATGGATTTTCCAAAAGGTCACATTTTCCAAAATCTTTCAAATAAACCAGTTCTCAAACATCTGCATGCAGCACACTAATAAAAAGTAGATTCTTGGATTCTTATAAAAGTTCATGTACTTTACTCATGATGAATTTTTCTGCTCCAAGACTACTAGAGATAATCTCCAAGAGAATGGTAGTTACCATAGAAAACAGTAGTACTCTACAGTAAGCATGCCTAACATTTCACTGTGATGGTGTGCTCAGTGCTCTCATTCCTTATTTAAGCTAAAATCTAAGACTGGTTAACAGCTTAAGGACCTTTAGCTTGGTAACTGTATTGGATACCTCCTTCTAGCGAGGACTGGAGTAACCTTCTGCATGACTCTCCAGGGGCTTACTCTCCCCAAGATCCATCTTCATGCAAAAACCACATCCATATTTCTTGGCAGAAGGCATCCTTGAGAGGCTGCAACATGATATTTTGCTTTGACCCTTGTTATGAAGCAGCACATAGCACTGACAAGGCAATGACCTTTTTGACAAGTCCTTGCTAGTCATTTCTCATGGGTTACAACACGAATATGATATGAGAGAGTTTATATTTATATATGCATACATGTATATCTGTGTATCTGTATATATTTAAACATTCACATATCTGTATATGTGCACACATATAGGACTTTTATATATATGCATATGTAAATTTAAATAATATATCTATAGAGAAATTATTGAAATGGCCATTTTTTTTTTTTCTAAAATAAAAGCGAGTGGACATCTAAATTGTAGCAACAGATCTGAAGGTGTAAAATACATTCTAGGTAAGTCATTATGAACTAGGTCTCCTTGTTTGGATTTTGGGGTTTCAGTTTCTTTCAAAAACCAAGCACTTCTTGTTAAGACTACCAAAAATACCAGCAGTACCAGCATTGAAATATTGCTAGTAGAACCAATGTTTGTAGTGTCTTAAAAAAACATTAAAAGATCATAGATTGTTTAGCTGAAGAAAATAGTGACAGTAAAGATTTCTCTATGTAAATACACCAGGTAGGCAAACTCTAGGGAAGCAAAGGAGGTATATAATCTAAAAAAAGATGTTGACACATGAACAGGTGTATAACAGTGGACCAGGAATAATTATGGGCTGAAAATTAGATGAAAATGTATAACTTCTGGAGGAACGTGACTTTCCAAAAGAATACTAAGGGGAAATAAACCTTAACAGTCTTTAAAAGGAATCTGATACGGGTCTGTAGAACAGGATTATATTATTTAATTATATGAGATAGAAGAAAACTAGAACATTATGACACAGAATGCCCTTTCCACACCTAACTCCAGAGAGTTTTTGTTCTATTTCCATTCTTTTTCACATATTGTTAAATAATTTTAACTGTAGTAACAAACAAACAAATAAACAAAGATATAATGTCCTGTATGGTCTTAATAAAAACGTAGCATTCTTATGGAAATGCCCGACTCTGTCTACTCTCTCTACCCACAATTTGTTCTTGCTTCCAGTAGCACCTCTCTGGGTTACCCACTCACACTATAAACTTAGAGGTTAAGAAAACTTTCCAAAGGAGTGTAGCTACAGCATTGATCAATTCTGCTTGTGTTCTTTGAAGCTTGGCTTGCCCTTATGGTTTGACTTTGCTGGTCTTGTGCTTCAGACACAAGGTTTTTGTGATAAGATTTTTATTCTTCCATTATATGTAAATGTCACTCTCCGGTATCAGAGAGTTGTTAATGTTTGTAAAGTTATACTGTTAGAAATGTAGAAACATATTTTGCTTAATTACTTTCCCACAACGAGTTTGAAAATTAGACTCAAATTCCACCTTTTATGCTGCACTTAAGAGTGCTATGGATAATGAAGCAGAAAGGAGAAAAACCCATCTGGAAAACAAACAAACAAAGCCAGGATGAAAAATTAAATAGAAAGCAGAGAAAATGGCAAAACAATACTACTTAGAGATGGATGAGAGTGCAGTATGAAATGAATTTAAAAAACAGCTGCAGTGTTTTAGGCTTAAATTTTGCCATCTTGATTTTTTGGAGGATGTGAAAATCTCTCCTACTGTTTCTTTTAGAATAAAAGTACTCTTTTTTTCAAGCACAGCACACCTAAATTTTCAGATTTTTAAAAAACATGAGATTTTAAAATTATTTAACAAACTCTTTTTTTTTTTTTTTTTTTTTTTTTTGGTGACATTTCTGGTGAGCCTCAAACCTCCTGAGTATTCTCTTTGATGAGAGAAATTTGCAACATCCTGAAGTTTGCAAGTGTATCCTTAGCCACCAGTGAAGTAGCATACAGGTATGTAAAAGCTGCCTGACCTAGGTTGTACAAATGTGTGACAAAGAGAAAAGGTCATCTTTCTTGGCCTTGCTGTGGCTGGTTCATGTCGCACTTTTGGTCTTCTGTGTTATGCATAAGAAGAACAGATGTTGTTCTGGGCATAACAGTGCCTCTTCAGGATGCTCCTGTGAGAGTTTGAGCCTCCTTTCAGACCATGTCTTTGTTCCTTTTTCTGTCTTGTAACTCCCAAAGTAAAAAAAAAACCCAACTCTGCAAATGCTTGTAGCCAAGACATTTGTGCTGATGATTTAACTGCTGCTGAAGAGAAGGACTATTATAAAGCAATATGTATGCCCATGAAGCATGACTGGTGTAGGATCAAACTGAAGATTGCGTGTGGGTGTTCTGCTGGGGACATGCATTGCTCCAGGTTATATACATACAGGAGCACATCATAGCACCTCTTGTTCTGTCTGGATAAAGACGGCAGACAAACGCAGCCTTCAGACTTCATGTCTGATGCTTAAACTGTACATATAATGAGGAGATCTCTTTTCATTTGGATAGCATTGGCGCGCACAGGCAAGAGTTACATTTCATGTTAGATTTACTTCAATTGACAAAAGAAAAACAGGTAGCAAGGATCACCAGAGAGGCTAGACTTGCACACAGGAAGACTGGTAAGCGCCATCACCCTTTTTAAAATGTCAGAGAGAAGGAGATACATACACAGGGAGATGGTTCAATTATATTGGATGTAGAAGAGATGCTTGAAAAAAGTGCCTAAATGTTACAGTTAAATTAAGCCACGCACATGCACAGACACGCAAAAATACTTGGCATGGTATTTTAAGGCAGACAGACCATATGGCCTCCTTAGCAATGCACCATGCTTTTTGCTGTGTCCCACTTACTGCAAAGGAAACCGTTGTAATTTTGGGTGTGCCAGATGTCTTGTCAATCAGCCAGTTTCACATTTAACAGTATGCTCTGCCTAAACTTGACATAAACACAGTGGCACTGCTCACTGAGTAGCCAGCTCCTTACTCTGAAGGAAAATAGGGTTACAACAAAATATATGAAATGGCAGGTAACCTTAGATTGTTCCTGATGGACAGACTTCCTTTGAAGAAAAACTACCATTTTGTAATTACAGGAGAAAAATGGTTAACCCCCAAAGCAATGAAAAGGAGAGAAGCATGTAGGACAAGTATGCTAATATTTTTGTTTATTTACCAGTGCATTTACTGGGGCATTTATCAAGTGGCCACTCCCTAGCATTTGTAGTGCTGGGATCAATTCATTTACCTAAGAAAAGCCATTGCAGGTGAGCAGGATGGCAGCTGTTGGTCTAAGGGCTGTGGGGGTGGAGGGTCAGCTCAGTGCTAAGCTCCATCCCTTATCCAGTCTCTCTGGAAGCTCCACAGTACCTGATCAATAGTTTTGGAGTGATCATTATCTAGGTAGAGAAGTGTCAAACATCTGCAGAAGTTTTGCCTCTCAGTAGCTTAGTAATCAAACCTCTGACTTCCCAGATGACAACATGTACCCACTGGAGAAGCGGAAAGAAAATTCAAACGTTATTCATGAAGTAGTTAGGCACTTCTCAGGAGGAAATTCATATATTTCTCAAGTTTATAGTGTTTTCTATAGTTATATTGAGCTAGTACAGAAAATATTAATGGAAAAAATGGCTTCAGTAGACCCACTCACTTTGGAATTATAGTCACAGTTACAGACAGACACATTGCATATTCCCTGCTTTCACTGAAGGCATTAGCTATGCTCAGATTTGATGGATAAATTGAAATGAAAGCATTAGCTATGCTCAGATTTGATGGATAAATCTAAATGATCATTAATTTTTCAAAGATAAAACATGACAGCTCAAACTTAGGTGTTCTTGTAAAGTAATGAAAGTTGCACACCCTGGATGTATCTGTAGCTTGAAACATACATTAGTTTCTGAGCATTCTGGTAAAAGAACTGACTGAAAAAGAGTGAAAAGGTTTTTTCAAAGGAATTTTGTGAATTAAGGATTTTTTTTTTCCCAAAGTTCTTGAGTTTTTGGTGAGATTTACCCTTCACCTTCTTCTTCTCAGAAGAGATGAGAGACTGGATGGTAATTTCACCTTTGTCTTTTTCCTACTGAGAACAAGTTCTCATTGAAGGCTTTTCAATTCCCTACCTGGATGGTGACCAGAAAATGCACTTATTACTCTGTGTGGTAATTACCTTCTTGTAGGGTATATGACATTTTGTTAATGAAAATATTTTCAGATTTGCCATGCCATGTGTTTCCTTCAGTGCTGGAGCATTTAGGTTCTCTTTGATTGAATATTTTTTAAAGCCCTTTTTTTCCTGCTACTTTTAAAATATAAATTAAAACCACTTCTGGCCCATTTTAAAATTGTCTTAAGCTGTTAAATCAACTTATTTAGTATATTTAAGAGTAACAGGAACTTTCTACCTACTTGCAACATTATTCTTAATCTTCCCTTCTGCAGTGCCCATGTAGCAAAATGTTTCTACAGAGAGGGTGGTCAAATATTTCAACAGGTTACCTGGAGAGGTTGTGGAATCTATGTCTCTTGACGTAGTCCACCCTTGACTGGACATAGCCCTGAGCAACCTTATTCAACTGGCCTTGCTTTGAGCAGGGTGTTGGAGTAGGTGACTTCTACAGGTCCATTCAAAATTAAATTTTATAATTCCATGTTTTATTCATTTAACATAACTAAATGTCTGTTAATGTAATGTCATTTGAATACGACTTCATACTTTAATATAGAGCTATATATTACATAATGTACTAAATACTATATATATATGCATGCATGTGTATACATCTGTCTATCTATCTATGTAGAATATACAAATGAATACTTTAGAAGACTATTTTGAACCTATCAGAGGAAAGGATATAAATCTCATACATATATCTTCACATAATTGATGGAAATTGACATGATACTGGAAAACATTATATTTATATCTTTATATGCAAATAATATTTTTCTGTGAAATATCACAGAATGACAGAATGGCAAGGGTTGGAAGGGACCTCGGGAGATCACCCAGTCCAACACTCCTGCTAAAGCAGGGTCACCTAGAGCAGGTTGCACAGGACATTATCCAGGTGGGCTTTGAATATCTCCAGAGAAGGAGACTCCACAACCCCCCTGGGCAGCCTGTTCCAGTGCTCTGTCACCCTCAAAGTGAAGAATTTCTTCTGCATATTCAACTGAAACCTCTTATGTTTCAGTTTGTATACATTGCCCCTTGTCCTGTCGCTGAGCACCACTGAGAAGAGTCTGGCTCTGTCCTCATGACATCCACCCTTAAGATATTCGCACATGTTGATGAGATCCCCTCTCAGTCTTCTCTTTTCAGGCTAAACAAGCCCAGCTCTCTTAGCCTTTCTTCATAGGGGAGATGCTCCAGTCCCCTCATCATCTTTGTTGCCCTCTTCTGGACTCTCTCTAGGAGTTCCTTACCCTTATTGAACCACGGAGCCCAGAACTGGACACAGTACTCTAGGTGGGGTCTCACCAGGGCAGAGTAGAGGAGGACGATAACCTCCCTCGACCTGCTGGCCACACTCCTCTTAACGCACCCCAAGATACCATTGGCCTTCTTGGAAACAAGCGCACACTGCTGGCTCATGGTCAGCTTGTCATCCACCAGGACTCCCTTGTTCCTTAAAGTTGTTTAGCTGGTTCTAAGGTTTGTTAACTTAGTTGTCCCAGACTTTGAAAACCTTACATCAGACTCTGAAGTCTGAAAATTATTCTGAGCATATAAAAATGAATTCTTTGGATGACTTCTGTTTTGTCAAGAACATAAAGAAAATTAGCCTAGTCAAAACAGTATCACGTCCATTATCTTTCATGAGTACCACCCATTGTGCTCCACATTTATGCTGAACATAGAGACATAATGCAGAATGGTTGAGGAGTTTGAAATTACATGTTTTGTATTCATAGTACAAAAGTCACCTTGATTTTTTAGCTCTCCTATGCAATTATATTACCACTAACAAAGTGGGGGAGGCCTGAGTTGTCATTTGTACAGACTGAGAAGCACATCATGTACAACGTGATTCACTGAACCACAGAACAAGTAGATGCAGCAGTATCTGAATAAAATGCCATAGTGTTTGAGGACCATGTTTAGAATACAGCTTGTTTGTCTTTATTAAACAACTGTATAATTCCTGTTATTTGTTACTGTAAAACTATTATCTCATGACTACTTTAAAGAGAAGGATGAAATGTAATGTTATGATGTAGCACAAGAGAGAATAATTCCTTGACAATTTCAGGAATATTCACCACTATTCAGAGTGTGATTTGAGGTCCTCTGAAAGTAATAGAAGGAGACCAATTTAATTCAGACTGGAGATCTAATACCTATAACTTGTTCTGAGATCTTAAATAGAGCACAGCCAGTACCCTCCACAGAAGGGTGAAATTCCATTATACCAAGGCAGTTTATTATACCCAAAAATCCACTGTGGGAAGAGCATGTTGCCATGTAAGTTAGTGCTCTACTCAAAGAGAGATATACTTGGAATCTGGCATTTTTTAGACAAAACAGCAGAGGACATATGGTGAAATATTGACACCTTCAAACCGATGATAAATTACTGCATAGTCTATTGGAAATAGGTGTTTGGAGCAGGTTTCCAGAAGAAATAAAAAGTGGAAAGGGAGATCTGAACATAAGCATTTTCTTTATGTGTGGAAATTAATGGTAGAATTTTCATTTCTCAGACCTTGATAATGGTGAATGCCATTACGAATTCACATGCGTAACAACTGCCTCAGAATCTCTACTTCCTTTTTTCCTCAGTATATTTTCTCACAATGGTAATGTTCTGACAGCTGCTGCAACAAATGATATAAGAAAGATGTCAGAAATCAGAGAAACTTACAAATCCTATCATCTTTAAGGAGGAAATGAATTAATTCTTATGTTTCTCACATAATCTGCGTAAAGTAATACAAGCAGAAAACTGTATATGAGTGCATAAAGTTAACTATAAACTTAGCTTTTTCCTTTTACTTTCAAAGTGATATTTCTAACTCTTTCCTCCTGAAAGATCAATCAAGAACCAAAACATTATTTCATTACAGGGCACTTATTTTTAGATGTCTTTGTGGGCAGTGCTACCAGGAATTAGAAAAATAAATAGTCTCTAGTAAAACAAATTTATAAAACCCTGTTAAATTAATGTGTTTTTCTGGTGGACAAACTCTGTCCCAAAATTCACTTCAGTGCAGACTGCAGTTAAGCAAATAACTTCTCCCTCTCTCAGTGGTCCTTACTAATCAATGTAGATATCCCACTGCTCATCGTATTGGCTGTTATATGTGCTATGTTATGACTGTGCTTGTAAACAAAATGGGCTCAGGTCTGCTCTTTGACCTTGAGAAAAATGTGCAATGATATGCAATTTGCTAAGAATGGCCTCAATTGTACTGCCTGTTGGAAACCGTCCCTGGGCTGTGGCTGAGCAGTGTCTGGGAAAGCACTAATTGGTGCAGGCTGGAAACACACCAGACTCCAATAGACAATATAAATGATTATGTGCAGTGCTGGAGACCAAGACCAGGGCTGTTTGCTTTATTAATGCCAGTGTAACACCTGTGCATCTTGACAGACATCTGAATTTTTCTACATACCTTCTTTGGATGTACAGATTCTGATTGTACATCCCTACTATACTGTCAGACATCCTTTATGCAATGATTAACAGCATGAAGCTTCATGGAAGATCTGCAACCTAGTCTTTGGTGTCTTGAGTCTGCAGTGCTCTTAGGGTCATAGAATACTCTGAGCAGCATAGGGAGTAACTAATTTTCTTTTGATTCTCAGGCAGAGTGTTTAGCATGACAGTTATTTAATCAAGATATTGCTTGAAAAAATTTATATCTTGCCTATATGGCTACATATCTCCGTATTGTATCATTATGTCGGTACTGTACTTGAAATATAGAATCATAGAATCATAGAATTGTTCAAATTGGAAAAGACCTTTAGGATCATCAAGCCCAACTGTAAACCTAACCTTGCCAAGTCCACTACTAGTCCATGTCCATAAGCACCACATCTACACATCTTTTAAATACCTCCACTGATGGTTACTCAACCACTTCCCTGGGCAGCCTGTTCCAATACTTGACAACCCTTTCTGTGAAGAAATTTTTCCTAATGTCCAAACTAAACCTGCCCTGATGCAACTTGAGGCCATTTCCCATCATCCTATTGCCCGTTACCAGGTTGAAGAGACCAACCCCCTCCTCGCTACACGAGATCTGCAACCTAGTCTTTGGTGTCTTGAGTCTGCAGTGCTCTTAGGGTCATAGAATACTCTGAGCAGCATAGGGAGTAACTAATTTTCTTTTGATTCTCAGGCAGAGTGTTTAGCATGACAGTTATTTAATCAAGATATTGCTTGAAAAAATTTATATCTTGCCTATATGGCTACATATCTCCGTATTGTATCATTATGTCGGTACTGTACTTGAAATATAGAATCATAGAATCATAGAATTGTTCAAATTGGAAAAGACCTTTAGGATCATCAAGCCCAACTGTAAACCTAACCTTGCCAAGTCCACTACTAGTCCATGTCCATAAGCACCACATCTACACATCTTTTAAATACCTCCACTGATGGTTACTCAACCACTTCCCTGGGCAGCCTGTTCCAATACTTGACAACCCTTTCTGTGAAGAAATTTTTCCTAATATCCAGTCTAAACCTCCCCTGACACAACGTGAGGCCATTTCCTCTTGTCCTATCACTTATTACTTGGGAGAAGAGACCAACACCCACCTTGCTACAACTTCCTTTCAGGTAGTTCTAGAGAGATAAGATGTCCCTGGAGACTCCTCTTCTCCAGACTAAACAACCCCGGTTCCCTCAGCAGCAGCTCATAAGACTTGTGCCCCAGACCCCTCACCAGCTTTGTTGTTCTTCTTTGGTCATGCTCCCGCACCTCAATGTCTTTCTTGTAGTGAGGGGCCCAAAACTGAGCACAGCATTTGAAATGCAGCCTTTCCAATGCTGACTACATGGGAAAGATGACTTCCATAGTCCTGCTGGTCACACTATTTCTGATACAGGCCAAGGATGCTGTTGTCCTTCTTGGCCACCTGCATACACTGCTGTCTCATATTCAGCTGGCTGTCAACCAGTGCCCCCAGGTATCACAGCAGTTTTTTGTAGAAGTTTTTGTTTTCATAAAGGCTTTGAAGCACATCAGGTCAGAATCTTTGCTGGTGTAAATAAGTGGAATTGAATTCACTGCCATCATCACTATTTACACCAGCTGAAGCTCTAGCCCATAGACTTTATTAATGTGACATCTTTATGTATATACCCAGTAACTGCATCTAGAGCACAATTCTGAAAAGTCTCCTATGCATGACATTGCCAATGAACCCAAAATGTTCTCTGTATGTGTAAGCCTTCCTGGGTCTGAGGCTTAATTATTACTTAACTAATCTATTTATTTTTAATTACTAATTGTTGTAGGAAAAAATAATATTAGGAACAAGCATGCTGTCATTTGTTTTCACACCTGATTTCTGTCTATATACCAATCAAAATACATCTGGATGGAAATGGAAAAAAAAATTGAGATAACATAGTATTTACTAGGTACAGCTGGTCCTGCGGAGATATTAATATATCTTATTGAAGCTACTACACCAGGGTTAATCTGATAAAGCTCTCAAGACAAGCATGCTGTTTATCCTATTGACACAAAGCATTAAAAGACTGTCATCAGTTCCTGCTCCTGCCAGCTACACAGGAGCTACTGCTGAGGCTCAGAGTAGCAGTAAGGAAGAGCTCACTAAAGGGCTTAGCTGTGCTAGTCAGCCGAGAAAAGGACTAACTCTAAAGCAGAGAAAGTAAGTTAAAATAATGAGCTAATCAGAAGGAGTAGTTTGCATTCCCTGAGGAAATAAAATAAAATAATAATTAGCAACTGATTTTTCTCCCATCTTCCTTTTTTGGTAAGGAATAGGTCTGTAAATGATAGCATAAACATTTGAAACTATCAGAAGTATCAATTAAATGAGAAGCAGTGCTAAACAGTGCCTGTGTTTACTCAGAATATCTAGCCTGTCCAGGTCTCACTGAATGGCAGCGCAGCCTTCCAGTGCATCAGCCACTCCTCCCAGGTTTGTGTCATCAGCAAACTTGCTGAGGGTACACTCTGTCCCCTCGTCCAGGTCATTGATGAACAAGTTGAACAAGACTGGGCCGAGTACTGAGCGCTGGGGAACTCCTCTGGCTACCGGCCTCCAACTAGACTCTGCACTGCTGATCAGAACCCTCTGAGCCCTGCCATTCAGCCAGTTCCCAATCCACTTCACTGTCCACTCATCCAACCCATACTTCCTAAGCTTCCCTATGAGGATGTAATGGGAGACAGTGTCAAAAGCCTTGCTGAAGTCAAGGTAGACAACATCCACTGCTCTCCCCTCATCTACCCAGATGGTCATGCCATCATAGAAGTCTATCAGATTGGTTAGGCATGATTTCCCCTTAGTGAATCTGTGCTGGGTACTCCTGATGATCTTCTTTTCCTCCGCTTGCTGGAGAGGACACCCAGAATGAGTTGTTCCATCACCTTTCTGGGGACAGAGGTGAGACTAACCGGCCTGTAGTTCCCTGGGTCCTCCTTCTTGCCTTTTTGAAGACTGGAGTGACATTAGCTATCCTGCAGTCCTCAGGCACCTCTCTTGTTCTCCAGGATCTTTTGTAGATGATGGAGAGTGGCTCATCAATGACGTCTGCCAGCTCCTTCAGCACTTGTGAGTGCATTCCATCAGGTACCATGGATTTATGGATGTCCAATTTACTTAAAAGATCCCTAACCTGATCCACCTCAACCGAGGGTAGGTCATCCTTTCTCCAGGCTTGCTCGCTTACCTCCAAGGACTGGGGAGCCTGAGGGTCAGCCTTGGCAGTGAAGACTGAAGTAACCTGAAGATGTATAATTTCACCGAAACATAATTCAAGTATAGAAGAAATTTAGATACAGGCAAAACAAAGCATAAATTAATGAAAAGATTAACTGTAATATAACTAATTTATGTGTTAGGGAAGGCCACTGAAAGAGACATAATGCTTATGTAATGGCACAGAAGAAGTAGGTAATGACCAAGTAAGGCAATGTGTCAAGTCTAACGCTCTGGGCTTGGGACAACTCTCGGCTTTTCCCTCATGAGATTAATAGCCATAGCAATTACATCTCAGTATGAAGCACAATGAAGTAAAAGCTTGACCTTTCTTTGTACTGTCACGTTTGCAATGTCTGTTCTGGATACATCAAGGTTTTACTCTCTCACATACTGCAAAATTATGATATGTTGTACATCTGTGCAAGCATATTGTGCGGGCTTCTATCAAATGTCACTGTTGGTGTTTTTATGATTTGCACAAACATCCATTTTCTTTTATTCTCATTAGGATTTTTCTTCCATGGTAGATTTTGGAAGCAATTTACAGAACTTAATCATATGGAGTATAAAATAGTCCTTACTGTAAGCAAATTTAAGAACCTTGTCTGTCAGCTTCACTGGATGTAATACGATGAGTAAGGTTGATGCCAGAATATATCTTATCCACAACATGCATTGTTTTGGTCATCCTGTCAAGTTTCTTGTCTAAGCTAATCATGAAGCCTTTTCTGTCTCTTATCACACAGTAATCTCTTAGTGCAGCTTGGCACTGTTTGTTTTATCACTGTAGACAGTTATCATCACTGTGGACAGTGAACTTTTATTTGTAGTTTAGATGATGCTGAAGTAGCCCTTCTAGTTACACAACGCTTAAAGGCTGCTGCCATTCACCAGTTTACAATTTTCCATTGACTAGAAAGCAAACTAGTGCATTAACTCAAACCCAACTCTGCAGTAGCAACTAAGATGTAAGTGCAAGGTCAGTGTATGTGTTAGGTGAGCAGATTCCTACACCATGTTTTTATCCTTCTCATTCTTGCTGTGAATGCTAAACATTTTAATCCTGCAAACACAAGGCTGAGAATGAGGACACAGCTTGGTTTTTTTTTTTTCTTGTAGATGGCTTTGTTCCTCTGCACTGACTTTGAAGGGACTATGAGTGATCAGTGTTAAATGGACAGAAAATAAGAGAATATAGTTTCAGGAAAAACATAGAATCATAGAATGCTTTGGGTGGGAAGGGACCTTTAGAGATCATCTAGTCCAATGCTCATCTAGTGGGTAGGGACATCTTTAACTAGATTAGGTTGCTCAGAGCTCCATGCAACCTGACCTTGAATGTTTCTAGGGATGCGGCCTCCACTACCTCTCTGGGCAACCTGTTCCAATGTTTCACCACCCTCACTGAAAAAAAAAATTTTCCTTATATCCAGTCTAAATCTACATTCCTTTAGTTTGAAACCATTACCCCTTGTCCTGTCACATCAGGTCTTGCTGAAATAATTGGCCCCACCTTTCCTATAGGCCCCCTTTAGGTACTGAAAGGCCGCAATCAGGTCTTCCTGAAGCCTTCCCTTCTCCAGGCTGAACAACTCCTAATCCTTCAGCCTGTCCTCACAGGAGAGGTGCTCCAGCCCTCGAATCATTTTTGTAGCCCTCCTCTGGACCCACTCCAACACTTCCATGTCCTTCTTGTATTGAGGGCTCCAGAGCTGGATGCAGGACTCCAGGTGAGGTCTCACCAGAGCAGAGTAGAGGGGCAGAATCACCTGGGCTTCTCCTGATGCAGCCCAGAGTATGGTTGGCCTTCTGGGCTGCCAGCGCACATTGCTGGCTCATGCCCAGCTTTTCAACCCTCAGTACCCCCAAGTCCCTCTTGGCAGGGCTGCTCTTGATCCTTTCTTCCCCCAGCCTGCAGTGATACCGGGGGTTACCCCGACCCAGGTGCAGGACCTTGCACTTGGCCTTGTTGAACCTCATGATGTTCACACAGGCCACCTCTCCAGCTTGTCCAGGTCTCTCTGGATGACATCCCGTCCTTTTGGCGTGCCAACTGCACCGCTCAGATTGGTGTCATCTGTGAACTTGCTGAGGGTGCGCTCAATCTCGCTGTCTATGTCATTGATGAATATATTAAACAGCACTGGTCCCAGTATGGACCCCTGAGGGACACCCCTTGTCACCGGTCTCCATTTGCACATCAAGCCGTTGACTACTACCCTCTGGATGCGACCATCCAACCAGTGCATTATCCACTGAACAGTCCACCCATCAAATCCATAGCTCACCAATTTAGAGAGAAGGATGTTGTGGGGGACTGTGTCAAAGGCTTTCAAGAAGTCCAGATAGATGACGTCCATTGGTTTTCCCTTGTCCACTGTTGTTGTCACACCATCATAGAAAGCCACTAGGTGTTTGAATAGGTTAGCATCTTTATTTACCTTTATTTACCTAGAATTACCTTACCAAAGAGAAAGAGAGAGGAACTCCTCAAGAGTGACTGATCCCATTCAAGAATGAGGGAGCAGTTCCTTCCTTAAGATGCACTTATCCACTTTTTAGCATGCCCTCAGGTCTTGGTTACTGGATCTTTTGGACCAGCACTAATTCACAGTATTTGGTAATTCCTGACCAACCATGCACCTGAATTTCTTTTGTGAGAAAGAAGCAGGGCATCTGGTAGGGAATTTTGTGTTCCCATTTCTTTTGGTCCATGGATATCTAACCAGGCAGAGTACACACCCAGAGGTGGAGGGTGATACAGCAAGGTGCAATAGAAGCAAGGTGAGATAAATTAGGGCTTAGGTGCTATGTGAATAAAAGTAGGTGTTGAGTTATGTTTTGCATACTATCTGCACCATAATAAATAAAGGTTCAGTGAACCTGAAGCTGCAGCTACATTTACTTTTCCCATGGTTGCCTTGTCACCCCAAAGTTTCTTCATTTAAGAGATAAAAGTGTAGAAATTTAAGGAAGGAGAGGGCACGTGTAAAGTACGAGTGAACTTTGTATTACTTACATAAATAAAGAGGTAAAGATGGTAACTCAAAAAATAAAAAGCATCTCCTCATCAAGAAATTAGGGTACACCTGTTTAATTCTTTTGAAATGTTACCATTAAAGCATTTTGTATAACTATGAAAGTCCATGGGGCTCATGTAATCTAGATCACAAAATTGGCAGTAAATTGTACAATACAAAGACAGAATTTATAGTTTAATAATTTGAAAAGTAACATGGAGATTGAATTTCCTATGTGAATTATTCTTTTTATTTGAATATTATGAAACCATGCATTGTCGCTCTACCTCAGTCACTTCATATTAGTTCAGATTTTATGAGCTAAAACAAAGAAATGGAAAGGAGGGAAATTAAAGGTAAAAGAAAGTCCACTTGCCTAAATTATTAAATAGAGATGGGAAGCTCCTACACCACAACAGATGGCCTGCAACTACAAACAAATTAGCATATAGACAGACATTACTGAATTCAATTAGATGTGAATCTAAATATTAATTAGGATTTAAAGGCGATAGCATAAGCAGAATAAATTACAGTTTTCTGTAACATAGGGAAATCTGATTACAGAGGAGGGGTTTATTGATAGTTACATTGGAATTTGACAGACTAATTATTATATGAGTCACATGCAGCTCTAAAGTGGGGAATATCATACTTTGCATGTGCTTTGCACAGAGGTCAGTTCTAATCTACTACCCCACAGTGGGAATTGGCCTAAGATACGAAATAACAAAGATTTTTCTTTTTCCCTAGATAGTGTCTAGTGTTTTTAATATATTTCTAAGATTAGTTCCAGTGCATTGGTAAATATTCTAAAACATAGATGCATTTAAAAAAAGATATTTTTTTTGGTCAAAACCCTCAGATGGCTCTCTGAACAGATGCGCTATTGTTTTGCCATGTTACTACATTATAAGAGTATATTCTTCCTGCATAGGTTATGTCTGATTGCAAAAAGCTCTATGAAGACTGTAGAGATATAGGCTATGGTCAATAACAAGCAGTTGTGTTTCTGTAGATTAATTTTGAGAACAGTGAACAATTTTTACAGAAGCAGGAATTTAAATTCCAAAGCAGTAGTTATATTTTGCCTTTATAGATTTCCTGTAGTTATTTAAATTGAATTAACACTTCTTTACTTTACTTTTCAATATCATTTTGCACTAAGAATTGTAACCCCAGGTCCCTTTAATATATTATCTTTGCTTATAATAGGCCATAAGCCTCATAGAGTTTGCAAGTCCTCAGGGCTGAGGCTTGTTAGGTCTGCTGTGTTTGAGCTTTTCTTGTCCTTCCTGTAGCTTTGTTTTACTTGACTTATCTATGAGAGCAATCTAATTGACCAGGTGTCTATATCTAACCCGTTTGGGTTTTTTTTTAAAGTTTTGTGTGGTAACAACTATAGCTTCATGTATTAGACGTTTTACATATTTTTAGCAACCCAAGTGAAAAGTTTTTACTACACTTTTGTGTGAACAGACCTAAGCAAAAGAATGATGCTGGAGCTGAATATCTGTTTCAATTTCTTAAGCCATTCATACTCCCACTCTTGGCCCTTAGTGCAGAGAAAATACAGAAGCCTTTCCCACGGTGACTGCTTTCTCTCTCCATTTCTTCTGAGCTAAACCAAACTTATTTGATTCTTTAGTTAAATACGTCATTAATCAAACCATGTTTTCTGCTTTTCAAATATAACTTTTGTAACTGATTTTACTTGGTTTACAGACCCCAAATAGGCCCACTGTATTCATACTCTATATTAATCTCTCTCTGCAGTTTTTTGCGTTCAGTAAAAAGGTTGTTGGACTTGAGTGGAAAATCGATAGGAAGCCAGAGAAAGAAACATCAGCAGCTGGGAGATGATCAGAGCTTTGTAATCAATCTGTATAGCAATTTTTTCACTTGTAAAGATTTGAGGTTATGTTATTAACCTGGTGTTAGAACACTTCGGAAGAACCTTCAAATTACTCAGATTTCTTTTGTTCAAATGAATGAATTCACCACAACAAAATCTCTGAAAACAAATGCACAAAATGTGGTTCTTGGTTCTGAGAATAACTAATATCAGTGATGCATGATATTTAATTATGAAATAAAACAGATATATGTGTGTATGCTGTTAGGGGAAGCTGGGTAGTTTACTCCAGGACCCAGGGAAGTTCTCTTTCCCAGTCCAGTGGAGCCAGATCTGACAGCCTCCAATACCCAAGGGATTTCTCCTTCCCCACCCACCAGATATGAGGCTGCTGGGTTTTTCTGTTCCCAGGTCCAGCCAGTAGTGAAGCTAAGCACGTCATCGCACAAGCATGCACACACATGCGCACATATGTGCCCACACATATACTTACACTTCGCAGACACTCTGGATCAACCGGCCAACATGGGCACCACAACCACACACATGGCACCCATAAACTTGAATGATGTAAACAGCCTCATCCTGCTAATGAGGCTGCCAGCTAATGAGGCCCAAAGCTTGCTAGCAGGTCTCTCATGCACAAACACACATCTGTGGATCTATCTAGTAGCTGGCCAAGACCTGTGGTCCCTCCCGTAGGTGACTGTCAGTCTTCTGGTAGTACTAGCTGGTTAATCTTACTCAATAATTTTCAGAACAATGAAATACTAAGATGGGATTTTTCAAGGAATTGCTGTGAAACCAAACCCTAGTGAATGATATTCAGATGGAACTCATGGTAAATACTGGACTGGGGAATTTTTCAACAGGACCTGATGTGCACATCTCCATTCTAGCACAGAGTTTTCAGACCCAAGCTCTTTTTTTTGAAGGCCACATTGTCTTAAAAGAAATCAACAAAGGACAACTTCTGAGTCAACGTCTTCTTCAGTATACCCTAAATAATTTTAAAATTACACCAAATTTTAGAAACTTGTCCTTAGGTGCCTATAGATGGCAACTTTTTGGAATCCATAAAATAGTATTAAATTAATTAAAACAAAGAGGTTTAAATAGGGTATTGCTCCCTCTTGCACTGCCTAAAAGTCAGGAAGACTGGAATGGAAACTTGGTAGCCAGGTTTCCAAACACTTTGTTGAAACATTATGTTACTAGATGATAGATTAGAATTTGAACTGTTCAAAAAACAGATAATAGGATTATCACAGGTTTAGAAAGGGTCCTGAATGACTGAATAGAATAAGACTCATCAGCCTGGAACAGAGAGGACTGTAGGGAGGAACAAGCCATAATAGAGATCTGCAGAATGATAGGTGACATAGGGAAAACGTGTAAGGACTGACTGTTCTCCAACTCTTCTAGCACAAGAATGTAGCACATAACATGAAGATGGTAAATGGCAAGTTAAAAAAAAAAAAAAAAAGAAAGAAGAAAGATAGAAAAACTATCTTTTCTTTTTATGTGCACCTAATGGAAATCCTTTGGTGATAGCAGCTAAAAATATTGTGGGTGGCCAGAATCTTAGATTGTATTTAGAGGAGAATTGCACAAGTACTTGGATGAGGGGTACACTGAGTTTTGCTGAACAGACCATGTAAGTTAGGAAATTTCCTGAGCTGAACATAATCAGTATCTAGGATACTGCTGAGAGGAGAAGGCCTATATGCTTTCCCTGCTTTTCCCTGAGTATCCATTTATGGCTGTTGCCAGAACCAGGAAACTCAATAGACAGAACCCTAGTCTAAAACACTGCAGCTGTTCCAATGTTTGTTTGTACACTGATTTTCATAGCATCTAGCATGCTCAGCATGGGAACACCTAGACCAGACAAAAGGTCTAGAAAGAAGAGTCTCTGTCACTCGCCTGAGCTCAGATGTTTACAAGGGTACATAGAGTTACGCACCTCAGTGAAATGGGATTCAGTACTTGAAACTACATCCTGTGGTATCCCAGTCCTTCTAGAGGATTAGTAATTAGATTTTTGCCTTGTTGGACTGTTTATGTAGTTTATGTACAGATCCAAAAATAGATATTACTGAGGAGTAGAAGCAAGACTCACGGTGGAGTTTGCAGCAGGCAAAGTATGGCAACATACTTTGCTCTGGATCTGTAAGCTAAGCCAGGAAAAGTCTTGCCTTTGCTGAATTTGAGGGACATATAAAATGCACTAGTGAAAAAAAGGGAGACTTCTTCCCTATATCCCCAGCCTTCATACATATATATATATATATATAAAGAAACATTTGAAAATAGAATATAAAATAAATCTGGGAACATGAGTTTGCCCATATTTTTACCACATTTAAAAATATGGGACAACAAAAAGTCATATTTTTATATTACACGTAAGCCTTTCCTCAAATTACATTGCTTACCAAGATATGTTACTCCACAGCAATCCTAGTGCAGTTATGAGAAACTGTTGTCCACATTTATTTGTTTGAGCTAATGTTATTTCTCTGTACACTAGCCATAAAGTGGATATATTTGTATATATTTCTCCATTAGCAAGTATGGCAGTCAACAGAATATCAATATATAATTTCTTTAACATATATTTTTATTTCTGATTTCCAGATAATAAAAGCCTGTGTTGGAATATATAGTTCATACCTGCCATATAAATTTACATGGGAAGGAAATGAGAATAAAATGCATCTATGGAAAACAGGGATGCCTTTTTAGGTCACCTTCAGTGTGACATTTTGTGAACACACAGGGCCCTGTTCTTAAGATCTCCTAAATCCCAATAAAGAAGAGGACTAGTGTCTTTTCTTTTTTTGAATTTACAACTTGTCTCTGGGACATCTGTATTAGAATACTTAGTAATGATCTTTCATGAACAATGATTCTGTGATAATTGCTTTTCAAAAAGCTTTAAAATTGTTATCAACTTGGAAAAGAAGATTAGATGTGGTTCTTTTTCTAAAAAAAAAAATCACATATTTCTATGCTATCATTTTTACTGTAGTTTATTTTGGCCAGCAAACTGTTTAAAATTACATTTAGTTTGCTCTAAATTGCATTCTAATCTGAATTGTATAAGCCCATTTAAATTCATTTCTATATTACTTTGAAATGGGACTGTTATCCTTTCAGAAAATCTCTTAATATATTTAAAGACCTTTTTTGAATACAGTAATTCTGGTAGCAGAAATATGTGATATGAAGCTAAAAAAAATGGGCTGTGAAATTCTAGTGGGGAAAAAGAAAAAGAAAATTTTACATTAGGATTTTTGTTTAAAAATAAGAAAAAGGACTGAGGTATCAGTTGTCACTACTTTTGCCACCTCAGGAAATTTACACTATTTTTATATACAAGGACCAACATTAACTTTTTAGTAAGTACCTGGGCTCTTTTCAGGCCCTGGTTGAAATGGTAATGCTTCCACATTTATTGCAGCTGCAGATAGATGGTGTTTACTTAAACTTAAACTTTGCCTATTGTAAGAGGTTGAGTTAGCATTTGGGAATTACGAGGTTGAGAAAGCTTGCAGAAAAATGATCCGTGGAAGACTGGGAAGTGGCACGGGTGCTATTTTGTCTGATAAGTGAATATTGGTCTTCTTTCCTATTTTTCTTGTTTGCTTATATTCTTTGATTTTATTTTTATATTCATATATTTAGAAAATTCAATAAACAACATAGATAGGTCAGCAAGTATACAGTTAAAATGTCTAAGTAGCAGCCAGTTCATCCTCCCACCTGAGGTGAAAAGGTCGTAAGTAAAGAAAGAGAAGCTGGAACTGTAGATTACTCTCAACAACTGCAAGAAAGGAACCAGGATCACCAAACCACAAATAGTTAAATCTAACAAAGGACCCCAAGAAAGTTGGTCAATCGTATGTGATCTCAGATGCTCAGATTCAGTGCTTGTTATGTTAATTTAATCCTGACCCCTGTCTAAAAAAAAAGAATTCTGTAAAATTAAGTAGTAGAAGAATAAAAAACAGTGAGGATTGTAAAATTCTTCTTGAAATTTGCAGTGTGACTGCAAAATTTTCCGTATTTCAAAGTGCTGTTGTATTGATGATCTATCTTAAACTGAGTAGTTCGAAAAATTCACCCAAAAGAAAAATAATCATGATAGTTTCGGGAAAAAACATGAAAATTTCTCAATATATTTTACTAAAATGTATCTTGTCTTCTGCCCAAGAAGTGTATTACTATTGACAAAATTGCAATATATCAGTATGAAAAGATTTAAATTTTCTTGAAAAAAATATGTACAGTACATTACTTGGTCAAATGGAGAAAAATGGAAGGGGTTTGGGGTTTATTTTACTGATGTGTTTCCTAGTCATACTACTGTTAGTGTCATTCTGTCTTAGATCTATGTGAAGACGAATTTCACATAAAGGCTTAAATGGGTATATTGCTGATACAAGTGTTATTTAAGAGTGTGCTGACAGTATCTTGAAAACTGTTGTAAGTTTTCAATGACTACCAGAATAAGGCAAATCTTTGGTTCTGGGACAGATGGCATTTCAGAGACAGAAGACAACATCTCAGGCTGTCCTGAAGCAGAGAGCATTGTCAGCTGCTTCTCCCATTCCCCACATCTGCACCAGGGGACAGTTGAGATACATCTTTTTATCCCATAGTCATATGAAAAGATTTTCCTCCCAAGCTGAAACTGAAATTTTGGCCCAAAAGTTTTCTGTTCTACAGAACCTCCCTTTTAGGCAGTTGTTGTAGATACTAGACACTGAAACAGCAGAGCTTTGATGGGTTTGCATTGCCATGGACCAGATTATAAGAAAGGAACTGGAATGTGATATGCATTTATGATGCTTCAAAGGTAAATGGTCTTGCCTTACCAGTGGGTACCACATGTTTTGTTTTCTGCACCCATAGTGCTTGACAAGGATGAGTGGCAGCAAGGGCAGTGGTCTGTGCAAGCCCTGGGGAGGTGGTCCATGAAGAAGATTTCCACAGAGCTTTCAGGACAACTCTTTTTCAGAAGGTAGCACACAGTTTTGACAGTTTTCTGTCTTCAACTTTTCAGCTGAAATATAAATAATTTCTTGTAAGTTTTCCTTCATGTATCTGATCTATACGTTGTGCCCATTTTTTTTTTTCTTACTTTCTGAGTGAAAGAGTTTTGCAGGATTCTGTGGATAGCAGTCCTATTTGTAATGTATAATCTGGTTGAACTCCCATGAAAACTATTCTTCCATAAATGATGAGACAAGCAGAGAGAAAAGCATGCACCCCACTGTTGGGAAAAAGAGCTAATTTGAGCTGTTTGATATCTAGTGGTTTGGATTACATCGTTGTTTTTCTTTACAGTGCTTTGAAACATCAACCTTACCAATGCTCCTGTGGAGAGAAATAGAATAAAATTATATGGGCCAAAGCCTCTGAATCTTCAGTCTACTGTAGCGTATTATGCATATTATGTTTAGAGGTACATGGCAGTTTGTATTTTCTTTCATGCAAATTTTAAGAGCCATCTACTGAATTTGTACACTTTGCTGTCTTTATATGTGATTCTACCGTATAATTTAATTGTTACTTTAAACATTCAGTACAAATACTTGTTTGAATAAATAAGTCTAAGCCAAAGATTGAACAAATTGAAAAGAAATTTTCAACAAGGTTAAAACTAGATAAACCAAAAGAAAAATAATTTCTTCATATTATGCACATACTATCTGAGGATACTGAGGGAATCAAGAATTCAGGACAGATCCAAATCTCATTCTTACACTGGTAATACAGTGATAAAGTTTAGACACATGGCCATGTTGGTATTCACAGAACGAGTTGTCCATAATGCTCTCTACTAGTGAATTAGTTCTAGATATTCAGAACTATAGGAATGTGGAGGAGAGGAGAGGAGAGGAGAGGAAAAAATAACTACATAGGTTATATTTTTAATCAACAGTTGCATGAGATTTTAATATCCTGACTGATTTTCTTATGCTCCATGTGCAGAAGAACAATAGCAGTTGCTATACAACAGTATTCATTTTAAAAACACTTGTCAGACTTGTAAGGACTTGATATTTACCTGAGGGTAAGTCAGCTTCATGGTCAGTGATGGAGCTCATGATCAATTTATACCAGGTAGTAAATTCTTAAACTGGGCTATTCTGAAGACTCTCTTATGGCTGTGGGCTGAGGCCTCCGGACTCCTGTCCGGGTAGTAATAAAACTTCCTGAGTGATATTTGGTGACTGTCTTATTCCTTGGACACTTAAGTGTAGAGAAAATCCTTGACATCGTATGAGCTGGAAAACTGCAATTTGCTAGAAGCCTGTATCATCAGAATTAGCATATTTTTTGAAGCATGAGGGCATAAGAACAAGGTGAAAGAGAAATATACCAGAAAACAAAACAGTGATCATGCATGACTTTACAGAGTAAGAAACAGCTGAACGGAGTCTCCTAAATAGGCAGAAAAAAACCCAGAAAAACAAAATGCTAGGTGACTGGCTATGATAGAATGTTGTATTCTATAATATTATGAAAAAATGAAATGATCTGTAGATATGGGATCATGGAGTCCACAATGCCCTGGGTGAGATAAATGGGGAAGTTCCCAGCTCTCAGAGATATAATTTCAAATTTTCTTCATCTCAGGAAGACATGTGGTTACACTCTGCTACCTTCCATTGGTTACAGGCACTGGTCATGCTTTCAAGGTTATAGCAAGGAAGGCTAGAAACAAAGCTGTGTTCTATTTTTAGTTTTAATGAATACTGAGATGCTAGAGTCCCTGCTGGCTGTGAGGAGTACTTTCTACAGCAAAATACGTAGCCATGAAATAAAGTGTGTCCTGGATTAATTTATATCCCCACACATTTCTTCATCTTCCTATTCTTCATTTCACAACCACTATGATTTGAAAGATGACTTCCAAGGGCTTTTCAGTAAAGTCTCACTTCCATTAACAAGAAACAACATCTAAGTAAAATAATGTAAAACACATGGAAAATAAATGGAAGTGATAAGCTTGGCTGTACGATTCTGAGTACGGCGGGTTTTATTGCTTCAGATGATGGCCATCTCCTTAGAGTTGATAAAGTGCACCCCTTTTACTTTCTAAGATGATGTAACTGCACAGGATCAGCCTACATGTCATCACACAAAACCAAGTATGCTGCCATGTGACCACAGGTTTCAGCTGTGGTACAGATTCTCTCCTCTTCATCTAAGGTAGCAACAGATTAATAAAACAGTACCAAATGATAAATTTTAAAGCAGGGATTTCTATATTACTGAACACTTGTAAAGAAGATTTAAATAAATTAAAGAACATATGAAGGGAGAAGTATGATGAGATTAATAGAAGTTAAATTAAATTCATAATAAAATTAAAATATCTGTAATGAGCTAATTTCTTCAGGACATAGCTAAATTTTTTTTCCTCTTGCTGTTAATAATTGTATGGTTTTGATCCATTCAAAGTTATTCTTTAAAATGTTTCTGTAATTTTACTGATTAATGAAAAAAACAGTCTAGAAGTTCTGGATTCTAGAATATGTGCATTTTATTCCATACTCATCAAGCTACTCAGAAATAACGAACTAATTTCTTGGAGAAAAGAAAAAATAAGTTTTATCTTCAACCTAATATCCCAAATATGAAGGATATGTAAGGAACATATACATAAGTTCTTGATGTTGTTCAGTGATTGCATATTTTTCTGTTTTTAAATCACAGCAGAATGAAATAGGTTCAGTTCTCAGCTATGCTACTATAAATTGTGAATACCATACTCAGGAAAAAAAAATCATAAAAGCTTCTATGTAAAAGGTAGAATGCCATCACAGATCACAGAAATTGTAATATATACTTCAGAGTTATAACTGATGAAATTATTTCAGATTACATGAATATCAGATGCATAACAATGGCATATTTAAGATATGTAATGATCTATACTATGTAAGATCAGTAAAGTGCTGTTTTTATTTTATGTCTGTAAGTTCCAAACCCATATATTTTAATAGGATTTTTCCAGAGGAGCAAAATGAAGCCCATAAATTTAAGGCATATTGTTCTCACTTAGTCTTATGGTAGTTAGGCGTACACTACCATTACACGATTCTTCTCTCTTTGTTAAAAAGAAAAAAAAGGAAAGAAAAAGGAAAAAGAGGAAAAAGATCTTGAAACGGGAACTCTACATCAGCTTAGAAAAGAATGAAATAGACATGAAATGAAGATCTCAGAAAACCTCAGGCAGAAACTTAAGGTCATAAACATTTCTTTTCACTCCTGTATAAAGTTTTCTTTTTGTCTTTTGCCTGCTTTTTGAAATCCAGTGAAAGGTGGTTTTGGTCAAAAGCTGAACACAGTTGGAGCCCTTACAAGCAATTTCTTTAAAAGAAGAGAACCTATCAAACAGTTGCAGTCGTTCAGTTGTTGAATGGAGAATCTCATTTGCAAAGTCAAGTGTACTGCTGCTTTACTGTCTCAGGTTTTAAAGAATGAGTCTTATTAAATGTCTACCTAAGCCAGTCAGAATCATTCTGGACATACTAATGAAATTTCTAATACAAGAAGTAAGACCAGAAGGACATTGTTGTATTCTCCTGTTAGCTAGTGCAAAAATTGGAAGAACCTTTCATTTACAATAAAATAAGTCTAACTGTTTTGATTTAGGAATTGATGCACTGTGTCAAATTAGACTGTACTTCAGTTTTATGATGCTGTTTGATTTAGAATGAAATGTGTTATAAATCACAAAATAGCTTGTACATGTCTAAAAAAAAATTATAGTCAACCAGTGTCCTGAATATTCTACCAGATGATTTTATGTCTATTTTTTTTTTTTTGCCAATCAATACTGTGTGCATGGTACATACCAATTACATCTTACTTTCTTCACACACTAAGACATTATTATTTCACAGCTTTTGAACTTGTCAGTGCGAGCTGATTACTTTGCTAATTTTCCTTTTATAGGCATCACTGTAAAGAATAATTTCTTTCTAAATGTTAAAATTACTACATTAATTCTGTACTGTTCTACTCCATCCTTTGTGTTTCCTATACAAGGTTGCATCATTTTTAAGAGTGTTTTACTTGGAGAACTATAAATTGCAGTGGTCCTCATTGGATGACCATAGAGACAAGTGTTCCACTACAGTAACATGACTTTGTCATTGGCCATACTTCAAAGGACATATGCCAACACACAGTTTTGTATAAAACCAGGTGGCACTCCTGTACTTGAAGACATACTAGCAGAGTGCTTCCAGCCAACATGCATATTTTATAACTCATAATGATCTAGAGTACTCTCTAAACAGCAGTAAACAGCAGGCTAAAGACAGAATGGACACATGGTTTTAAAACATGTTTGATGGATGTGTTGTTTTTTGCTGTAGGATAAAAATTTCATCCTGCAATCTCCATGTTAAGATGATCTGTCAATTTATTACATGGAGCAACTTCTAATGGTTTGTTCAGTCAAAAGAAAAAAAGATAAATACAAGAAAAACAGGTAAGTATTTGTTTACATTTAAATGATGATTCATTAAAACGTTGTCGTGCATTGTACAGTTGTAAACAGATGTGTGTTTCACCTGTCTTCTGAGATTCATAGTGTACATCTGAGGTTCCTTATGACTTTGGGAGTTATTTAAGAGTTAATTCAAGGAGCTGGAGACTGTGACTGATGCAGCAGGACTCTAATTCTTCATGGAGGCTTAGAAGATATCCTAGTCTTCTAGACAGAAGTGGAATTGAAGACAGAACATAGGGAACAGAGAAGAGCAGTCTTTCACTAACATATTTTGTGTAAAACTACTTATTTGAAAACTAAATTGCCTGAGAAATCAGAGAGGAAATATGTGATAGAGAGTGTCTGCTACTGCTAGCCAAAGTACAGAACAGAAATAGAGGTTTAGTAAAAAGGTTTCTGTGGAAAATATGTCAGAAAATTCAATTTATTTTTTAGGGCATTCAATATTTTCCTGCTTCCGAAAAGTCTGATGACATTGGCAACAAAAATATGTCAACTATACTTTATAAAAATAAAGAAAAATAAGGGCAGCTTTTATACTTGTCATTCACAGAAGTTTTTAATAGCTTTGATCAGTTTAGCTTTTGATAGTGTTTGAATTTTAATTTGAGATCACACATGGAAAATGTATTTACTCAATTCTTATCTCATCACCTTGAGTTATCACAGAATCATAGAATTGTTTAGGTTGGAAAAGACCTTTAAGATCATCAAGTCCAACCGTTAACCTAACCCTGCCATTCCACCACTAAACCATGTCCCTTAATGACTTATGTCACTTTTATTTATGGTAAGATACCTGAAAAGACATTTTAAAAAATCGGTTTGTGAGATAGTCTCTACTGTCAAATGTTGTAAGTGAAAACAAAGCAAAAATAAGTGGGTCTTTATTTTTGATTTATACTGAAGAACACAAACTGGCCAGGACGTGTCTAGACATACTGCCTTAGAGAAGAGGTAAGTGAATGATACACTGGAGTGCATCCTGAAACTGATAAGACAAGAGGACAGAAAAAACTGAGCTGACAAAGAAACAAAGTAAAAAATTAGAAAATATTTTATATATCAAGATGCAGTTGTGAAGGTATGACCTAACATCTGATTGACAAAAAAATAATTGAGAACTAGAATTTTAGGATTCAAGTTTCTATATCATTTTCATATAGCATGGTGTGTGCATAAAATGAGACAAACAAACAATCCCTCAATTTCTTGAGAGAAATACTAATGGTTTCTTCAGTCAAAAGCAAGTAAGCACATGGAAAATAAAAGCTTGCATTCAGTTTATAACTCCTTAAAATATTTTCTTGTGGTGACAGCAGAATTTCTACATCAAAATTTCATATACAAAGGGCTTTTTAATTTTGCACCCTGGAAAATTACTAAAACTGTACAATAAGAAAAATTAAAATGAATATATCAGCAAACCAGTTTTACATCAAGAAACACAGCTATGCATCAGTGCAAAGTGTCAAAATGCAGGTCTCAGGTTATACAAGAATTGAAAAGTAAAAGCTTTGCAAAATTTACCTGGACTGGGTTTCTCATCAAGGTTAAAGGCTATTAACAGGGAATAGGCTGCTTATTTACTGTCTTAGTTGTGTGCAGTTTTCAATAAACCAGTTTTTCCACACTATTTTAGCAGACAGGTGAAACAGAAGGAAACAAATAAGTTTGTTTATTATCAGCACTGTCATGACCTCCTGTACTTAAAGGTGACCTGATATTTTTCATGGTGAAACACTGCTGAATGTAAAGCGAGAATGATGGTATTCAGATTCCAACTTAGTCCAATACGGAATTTGTCTTTCAGTGAGTTTTGATTCATCCTCAGTGTGTGTGCTTCAAGATTTAAAAGGAACTAGTTGTAGGGGGAGAGGGACACAAATATCTGTAGTCCTTACTTGTGTAATATTATGATCAAAACCTGGATTAGAGCTCAGGGTACCTAGAATGTCTTTTTTTAAGGGGGCAAAATGGAAATAATCTAGCCACCCCTTTCTTCCTTTACTGTCTGTTATATCTACAAATTACTGAATTATCTCTGCACCATACTTAAGGAACTCAAATGATGAACCGGGAAATCAACAGTGTGTTGTACAATGGCATTTCTGCAGAGAGAGGAAGTCACATTTCTTTTTTTTTAAATAGCCTGGAAGCTATGTTCAAATTAAATAATTTTGACATTGTTAATGAAGCTCTTAAAATATCCCACATACATAGGTCCTGTGTAGCAATCTCTAATGACTTAAATTAATTCCCTTTTCCTATGGAACACATGCCTCATTCATTACATAGGATAAAGTACAGCCATGGAATGAAACAAGGTTGTACAAGACAAGGGCCCAGCCTCTTCCATAACATAATGTGGCATGGAGTGGAAAAAAAATCAGGAAAGCAAGAAAACTGATCTGATGAAGAAGAATGATGTGATGATTTGGACACTCTAATGCATCTGGTGAAATCAGTTCTATCCCTACCTATTTTATGAAATTGCTTTGTAATCTGGGCAAGTGTAGTTTTTTTTTTTCCCCCCCTGTGTATTTATTAGAAGTGCATTCTTTCATTGCATTGTAAAATTCTGAGTATTTTAAGAATAAATATTTTAAAAACCGTGAGTCCTCTGAACTATCAGGACATTGGCATCTTAACTTGAATAACTAATGCTAGTTATAGTAATGAATCTATACTTCAGTGGTTATAATACCACCACCTCACACCACAGGTGACAGATAAAATCAATAATGGCCATTCAGATAACATAGTGGTAAATATCAAAAGCTTATAAAAAGTGAACAATTCTGTTCAAAGAGCAAGTTATAAATAGTGTGGGTCTAAAAAAATAAAACAAAATATTAAGGAGTTGCTCATTCTGTGCTTATTGTGTAAGCATCGACCATTTAAGACAAGTTATCACTTATTTCTTGAGTCAATTAGTATTGGACAGATGAATCCATTTTAGTAGCGTAGATAGAACATGTCGAAGAGCTCACCACACAAAAATTTCAGCAATAAAGTTGTTGTTTTTTTCCTGTTCTGCAGTTGCAGGAAGAGATTTGGTTCCAAAAGGACAAGTCCTACCTGAAGAAGAGTCCATAGCCAGCTTGTGACACCACTACAGCATCAAGCAGGAACTAGCAGTTTTATCCCTTGTTTTATTTCCTTGTTTTGTATGAACAAAATAGTAAAACAATGATATAACAAATAATATAAATATACTATAAATATATTTTTTAAAGGAAGCATTCTTGCTATGTAAGTAGAATATATTGTTAATATGTGTGGGCATGTTGAAAAAGGAGAAAAACACATTGGTTTTGTTTTCCTTTTTAGAAAGCTGAAGTTAAGTGGAGGAATGAATCCTTAGGGATTCAGGCAGAGACACAACTTTTTGCTCCAGTAAATTACTTGTATGACTTCATCTCACTAAAATGACAGATATCAACAAGAAGAAAGCTCCTTTGAGGGTCTATTAATATCTTAAGCAGAATGTTGGTCTAAATAATTTTTACTTGATCTAAATGATCAGACATTTTTGAAGATACTTCCTTTGAAAATTGCAGTATTGTAACCACATCAGTAACAAGTTATCCAGTAGATCCTGGCAAATATGATCTGTAATACATAATAAAGAAACATTATATTACAGTCCTTTCCATGAAAGTTCTGTAGGAATAGGGAAGTGAGAAGGAAGAACTTCTGAAGTATGGTCCTTTGAAAAGCACAATTCTGTAATGATTCATTCATTCAGCCGTTACTGGTTTCGTAGCACATAAAATTGTAAAAGAAATGTTCCTCAACTGCCTCTTTTGAGTTAAAATATTTTAGCAACAACCCAACATCTTTCTCTTCATATAAATGTCTTTCAAATGAACCATCTTGATAAAAGCAGAAACATAACCAGTGGTAAACTTCTCCTACTGCCTTAACATTTAAATGCAAAACCACACAGAAATCTTCCAGTGGAGGAGTTTGTAAAATGAAGAAAATCAACAACAGCTTAATCTGATGGCTTCTTTTTAAGTCACAAATGTTTGTGATTAGCTAGAAGGATTTTTCAGGTCAGGCATGGAACTACTGATGGAAGAGAGATAGAGACCAACTTCAGAATCATCAACATTCAAAGTTATGCTTTATGCAATGAAGTAACTGCAGTCATCACTGAGACTCTATGGCCACAGGTCTTGCATGTGACTGATTAATCAGCTGGTCCCAAGTCTGCTTTCCTTTCAGTTTGTACAACTTAATAGCATAGTAGCAAAAGAATACAAATATGATGTAAAAGAGAGTCAAGCATTTATGCAGACGCAAAACAACTCTGTTTCTTGCCTGAAAATTGGCTATTTCCAAAAGTCGATGCATGCTTCAAGTTTCACTTGAATCTTTCTTAAAATCTTATTTTAATTTTTTTTCTTTAAAATTTGATTTCCTATTAGAATCCAGCCAATGTCAGTTCTTCACAATATTGATAATATACCTGCCTCAAACAGCAGGTGAGAGGAGAAAAGGTGAAGTTCTTTCTTTCCCTGTCACGTTGTATCTTCAAGCAGTGAAAATAGAAGAAAGTCAGTTAACAATGTGCCTTTTAAAAAGTTACTTTTAAAGTTGAATTTTGTGCAGCAGGTCGAAAAAAATCCATATTACATCATAGTGACCAAATGGCAGAGGTAGATTTATGCAGATTATTTTGGGAGTGTTTTATTTTGGTACCAGTGGTGATAACCTACTTAGGAACAGCTATATCTTATCTATCCCCTTGCATAGCCACCTAAAACTGTCTCAGGATGGACCATGAGTTTTTATAATGCTCCAACAAGCAGATGCTACATACAGCCTGACTGGCCCATTATATTTCTACAGAATTGTAAAATCAGTAATGGCTTTGTGCTGTTCACAAAGACATTTGAGAATATAGAGGGCCCAATAGCACCTGCATGGTACCTCCTGTTTTGATTTCCCTCAAGGACAAACTACAGTGAATAAAAGACAACTACATTAAAAAGGGAAGTTAAAAATATCAGAATGTAACACCTCAGACAATTTTAAAAAATGTGCATCAGAATTACAAATATGTCATAAGAAAAAAAAGAAAAGAAAAAAGAAAGCAAGAAATCACACAGAGCCCTGCTTTGCTATGTAGGGCAGACTAATTTTACTTTTGACATACCAGGTTCACCTGGTTTTGTCCTATCATTGAAAAAGATGCTTTGAAAGATTAGATCATACCTAGCCATGCCCTAATTATATAGATAATTAGGCAAGTTTTACTGTGGACTTCATTAAAGCCTGACTTTCACCTAGATTTGACAGAGATTATTTAGAATTTGGATCTGATTCCAAAGGAAAAAGTATGTATATACAACTATCTGATCCAGAATAACTGAGAGGAGCAAGATATCAGGAGTTTTTATCAATATTTAGTGTTATTTCATTTTGTTTCATGATATCATAACATAGACTTCACAGGTCTTACAATCTGTGCCTTTATTGTACAAGTTATATAGTTGTCTAGGTAGCTGTAATTGTAGAGAGAGAAAAACAGATATTTGTAAAGTATAAGTAGTTTCAATCTAAAATAGATTAATTGTGCCCTGAATATTTTATTACCACTTTCTACTTTCCCACATCTATGAAGTGAACCTGTGGTGTGTCTCATATATGGAAATCTTTGCTGCAGAAGGCTTCAGCCAGGTTCAATGAACCTTATGCGGTTTGACAAAGTAAGGTATTAAAGATGAAGTCAGAGTCACCTAGGCTAGATGTTTCAAAGAAGGAATCACATGATTCTTCAGGAAAAAGCAACATGGTATTTCTGTCACTTACCTGTTTTAATTTTGAATATTTTTTTAAAGAAGATGCATTGGAAGTGATATTTTCAGAAGGATTAGAGAATGGATTTCTGTGTTGCAAAGGAGGCCAAAGCCAACTTCTAAAACTTACACAAATGTCATTTCAGTCCAGAAAAACAAAACTTGGAGCATATTGAAATGCCTCACAGGTCTGTGATAGCTTTCAGGATGTGAGAGAAAAGTGAATATTGCACTCAGAAAAAGAGAGAGGGCTTAAGAGGTACTTGAGAAAGGACAAAATGATATTGTAGTAGTGATCAGTAGGATCACTTGCTTTCTTATCTATTGTGGTTATCTCCTGAATAAACATAAAAGAGAAACAGAGCCAAGAGAAAACAATGTAGCTGTTTACTTCTGTTTTCTTATGACATTTCCAGGGCAGTCTGGCTTTGTTCAAAGCCAAGCATTTTTGATGAAATGCATTTTCTAGTGGGCGACAAACATACTTGGTACTAAAAGCTGAAACTAAACTCCAAAAGAGTTTACATACACATAGTATCTTTTTTTTTTTTTTTTTTTTTTTTTTTTTTAATGTACCAGTTCCAAATTCTAATGTGTCTTTCATGTCACTACCCTCTGGTCCCAGAGAATATCTCTGAACAGCTTTGGTTGCTGTTAAGACTGGTGGAATAAAAGCACTAGGCCAATTTCAATAGGATCATATCCTGTATGTATTTGGACATCACTTTTTTGCTGAATATTTAAGAACATTTTCAAAGTAAGACATTATGGCTGGGATTCTGTATTGAACCCACTTTTGTCTCTTCTGTGATCCTTACCATCTTTTTTAAAGGAATTCTCTGGGGAAGGCTGAATCCTTGCAGTTATAATACGTAATTCACTACTGTTTTTTCAACTGCCATCAAAAAGAGTGTTTTGATATCTGCTCTTTCTCTAGTTCCTTTATTCTTTTTTCCTCCTAAGTGAGAATGGATCGCGCTACTGTTTGTCTATTGAGAGGGAAAAAAAAATCCCATATCGTTGATGATGGTTTCTCTTCCAGGGCACTTGGCAGAACTGCACTGTGTGTGGGCAGTTCCTTTTTTCATTTGAATTTCCTTCTCAGTCTTTACACTATAGTTTGCAAAGGTTTCCTATAAAAAATTGAATAGAAAGAAAAGGAATTGTATTAAAAATTTGTATGAAAAATTCAGTTCATCTAGGCGGATTTCTTTAATGTTGAAGAATATGCAAAGGAAAAAAAAAAAAAAAAAGGAAAACAGTGATCTAATATCTGTTCACCCATAGCAGCTGCCATCAGATTCAAGACTGTACTGAACATGTGATTGCCTTTTGAACAATCTGTCCTTACACAGTCTCTGGAAGGTCTCAATATTGTGAAAAATTGTTTATGCTTTGACACTTCTCAAGTATTCTTTTAAAAAATCACGCTCTGAATTTATCCACAGTTTGATAAATGTGACTGGTACATCCCCAAATATGAAAATATAACATTTTGGATGATACAAATATAAATTATCTTTTTGACCAATTAAATCTAAAGAAGAAGAATTATCCCATCCTTATATACAGTAATTTTGCTGACCACCTTTCACTCTGTGTTCCATTCACAGATGAGGCCTTTTTAATGATTCTTTCATTTTCTCACATGCAGCTATTAGAGACGCATTCTAAACTGTTCTTTATTTACATGTGACTGTCTTCAAGACTAAGGCAGCTCTAGTGCACAGGCAAAATAAGCACTTGTCTAGGATACCATATTACTGAAAGGCAAAACACCACACCCCTGAAATCTACTTTACCTATGCTTGCATCCCAGAGAAGCAGCTGTTTCTCTGCAGAGTGATGGGGCAGTGGGTACTGGAGTTGGGACAAGGTGGTATCAATTGTAATTACCTGCTGCTGCCCCCTTCCACCATTTACTCATTTTCCCACCCCATCTTTGCTCCTCATCTCTCCCCTTATAGCCTACCTCTAGCTTGTCATTTGCTGGAAAGAAGAAGTCAGCTTTGTTTACATGTCTGAGTAGCTTTTAGCTGTCCCTGTTCATGACTGTAAGTCTCACTGATATAATTTTTAATTGTTTTTCCCTGAGGTTTTGGAGCATGTTTGTTTTCAGTTCAAGCTTTGTTCAGCTTCAGTTGCTGCAATGAATTGCTGGGGGAACGAGAACAAAATCTGACTCAGAGCAACTTTCTCACTTCTTTGCCAAGTCAGAAACTGGTGTTGGATTCTGTATGCCATTTCCTTTCCCTATTCCATAGCCTCTGCACACCTTTCTCACACACAGCTGAAATGAATGGAAATACAGAAATAATAATAGTTCAACAAAGTTTTCAGCAGAGAAAAAAATGTACTGCTTGACAAAAAAAAATGGTTAAAATGACATTTTATAATCTTAACAGAAGTTTTCACAGATTTACTGCTGGCAGAAAATTATATGCAGTCTGAAAAACTGAGGGGTTTGGAACTACACTTTTCTTACAGAATTATTTGCCCCTTCCATGCAAGCCCTGTGTGTTATGTTGAGTTGGAAACCTCTCAGAACTGTAAGAGGAGAAGAATCTTAATACATATAGTAAATTTTAAAGTAATTATAGCCATAAAGGCTATCTTACATTATAATAATAAAATACAGAGTATCTTTGTTGAGAATATATGGCCAAATTTCCCATAAAACTCAAAGAAAAAATGCAAAATGACTGGGCAATGAGAAGAGGGGTTTATGGAAATAGGAATAATGTTTCATTATATCACAGTGAATGTGTTTGTACTTAATAAAGCAGGAAATTTTTTTTCCCCAATTGTAGGAATTTTTCAAGACTTCAGAATATTTTGTTCTCCAAATAACAAATAATGGCTACAACAAATAATGACTACAATTGTTACTTTTCTTAAATATATTTCAAATTAAAAAAATGAAACTCTTTTTTTTTTAAATATTTAAAAAGCCAGAACTCACCTCACATTCAGGAAAAAACAAAAAAATCCCCCAGTATGCATACAGATTTCTTTAAAAAATGTCAGTAAAGAATGTTTTTTAAATTTTTTTCTTTTTAAATTTGAGTCAAGAAGTTAATGGAAATAAACTTTCTTCAGAAGAAACTTTATAAGCAGTAAAGCATTTCTACCATAAGGAGAGACTGCTAACAGCAGGAACAGCCACGTAATGCTTTCCAGGATCTCTGTTGTGATCATAATTAACATCCCTATTGGCAGATGCACAGAAGTTCTTGTACTTGTGCTTATCTTTCTTAGGATAGCCCATTTCTCTTCACTGTTTTTTCTACGTGGCATGCTGCGGAGGGTTGCTGTTGTGGATTTGAAGAACTAGAGCAAGAGGGACTGGGAGATAAGAAATATCCTGCATAGTATTTCATTCCTGTTTCTGGGGAAAATTAATGTTCCAGTCCCCAAATAATTTCCAGTCAATTTTCCAATAATCATAGAATCATAGAACCATAGAATGTTTTGGGTTGGAAGGGACCTCTAGAGGTCATCTAGTCC
>NW_009259596.1:3217293-3289355 GCF_000687185.1 Egretta garzetta
TAGGCCCCCTTTAGGTACTGAAAGGCCGCAATCAGGTCTCCCCACAGCCTTCTTTTCTCCAGGCTGAACAAGCCCAACTCTCTCAGCCTGTCCTCATAAGAGAGGTGCTCCAGCCCTCGAATCATTTTTGTAGCCCTCCTCTGGACCCGCTCCAACACTTCCATGTCCTTCTTGTGCTGAGGGCTCCAGAGCTGGATGCAGGACTCCAGGTGAGGTCTCACCAGAGCGGAGTAGAGGGGCAGAATCACCTCCCTTGACCTGCTGGCCACGCTTCTTTTGATGCAGCCAGAGTACAGTGGGCCTTCTGGGCTGCCAGCACCCATTGCTGGCTCATGTCCAGCTTTTCATCCACCAGCACCCCCAAGTCCCTCTCGGCAGGGCTGCTCTCAATCCTTTCTTCCCCCAGCCTGTATTGATACTGGGGGTTACCCAGACTTCCGCTACATTTGCCTCTTTTCAGAATAAGAAATGCATTAACATCCTACAGCTGAAGTGTAGGACTTGGTATGTTAAATCTTCTAGCCCAAAAGATTTTTCATCTGTTAACAAGTTTTCTTCTAAGGCTCATTTTAAATACCTCCTGCCTCATGTAGACATACTGCTCAGGAATTGCTAGATAGAAATTTCACAGAATTCCACAGTAAATCAGTGTCACCTGTCATAGAATCATAGTACACCCATCAAAGCCATGAGCAGCCAGTTTCTCCAGGGGAATGCTGTGGAAAACAGTGTCAAAGGCTTTGCTAAAGTTTAGGTAGACAACATCCACAGCCTTTCCCTCACCCATTAAGCAGGTCAGCTGCTCATAGGAGATCAGGTTAGTCAAGCAGGATATGCCTTTCATAAACTCATGTTGACCAGGCCTGATCTTCTGGTTGTCCTGGACGTGCTGTGTGATGGCACTCAAGATGATCTGCTCCAGGTAAGGACCTGGCACTGAGGTCAGACTGACAGGCCTGTAGTTCCCTGGATCCTCCTTCCATCCCTTCTGGTAGATGGTTGTCACATTTGCCAACCTCCAGTCAACTGGGACCTTCCTGGTTAGCCAGGACTGCTGATAAAAGATGGAGAGAGGCCTAATGAACACTTCCTCCAGCTCCCTCAGCACCCTTTGATGGGTCCCATCTGGCCCCATCGACTTGTGTTTGCCTAAGTGTTGTAGCAGGTCGTTAACCATTTCCCCTTGGATTATGGGGGCTTCATTCTGCTCCCCATCGCTTTCTTCCAGCTCAGGGGGTTGGGTACCCTGAGAACAGCTGACCTTACTATTAAAGACTGAGGCAAAGAAGGCATTAAGTACCTCAGCCTTTTCCTCATCCTTTGTCACTATGTTCCCCCCTGCATCCAATAAAGGATGGAGATTGTCCTAAGCCCTCCTTTTGGTGCTAATGTATTTATTTTTTATTATCTTTTACTGGAGTAGCCAGATTAAGTTCTAGTTGGGCTTTGGCCTTTCTGATTTTCTCCCTGCATGACCTAAAGACATCCTTGTAGTCCTTCTGAGTTGCCTGCCCCTTCTTCCAAAGGTCATAAACTCTTTTTTCCCCTGAGTTCCAGCCAAAGCTCTCTGTTCAGCCAGGCCACTCTTCTTCCCTGCTGGCTCATTTTTTGGCATGTAGAGATGGCCTGCTCCTGCACCTTAAGATTTCTGTCTTGAAGAATGTTAAGCCTTCCTGGACTCCTTTGCCCTTCACAACTTCATATATGCTATAGTACAGTCCCCTTGATGCTTACAAAACAATAAATTGCACATCCATGGTGGGCTTTTCTTTTTTAAATTGCTATATAATAGTTATTTAAAAATTTTTTTATGCTGGCTAATACTATGCAACAAGCTATATAGACATTAATATATATGCACATTTCTCTACATTCCTAAAACCAGATTATTGAATCAGAATAAACTTGGAATCTCTTATTCTTTGGCATTGGCACCATCTTTACTTTCTGTAAAATAAATCAGAATCTGGCAACTTGTCTAAAACATAAAAGTATAATTAAATACTTGTTAGTTATTTTTCTCCTGTGAATATGTTCATAGACATTATATGTAGTGATATATATAAGTATAGGCAAAGAACTATATACACTTTTGTAACTGGACAACAGAGTTATAAAGTAACTTAATTTTTCATTTCTCATTTTTAACAGAAGAGTAATGTGTTGTTGACTTTTCTGTCATATCATCAAAGACGTGATGGAAATATTGCAATTATAAAGGCAATTTGGCAAAGAAAAATGTCTAAAAAAGAAGATGCAATCCTAGGTTATATCATTCAAACTATTTCCAGTAGGCAAATGGAAATGTGATTGAGTTGTGATTGTGCAAGCTTCAGCTGGAATATATATATTCTTCTGAGCAAAACAAAAATGACATCAATTGCAAGGAAAATTACTATATTATCAGCATTGGAAAACTTATCAAAGGAAAAGAAACTGAAAAAAACCTTTGGATCATATACCCTACCCAAATGAATGTGCTCTCCAAACCCATGAAAGTAAATACCAAGAAAGGAGAAATTCTAAACAGCAGTATTGGTTAGTATTAATATTATCCTCAAACTAAAAAAAAAAAGTAAATATGTTAGACTGAAAGTTAGAAAAAAAGATTCTAACCACCAGAACAGTACAATTTCACTGTATCTGTCCAACAACAGGAGGAAAACGTAGAACTCAGCAGTACTTAGCTTCATAAATATAGGTACATTGATATAATATGGTTTTCTGCTATAATAGATATCTATGAACAGCAATGCAGGAGGCCAATTAAATCCTATGCTCTATATTCCAAATGTAAAGCCACAAAATTGTATCAATTATTGTCTGTTACAGCCCATCAGGTACAGGTTCATAAAAATATGTCTCTTAGAAGAGACATGCTGTCGTTTGGAATGACATGTTTTTACTGCAGTCTTGAGTGGTGGGAATTAATTTCACACTATCTGAAAGAAATTAGAGAAATTTTGAGAAGAGGAAAATAAATTGATCCAAGATAAAATCTGCTAAAATCTGTTTGCATGATGTAGAAGTAACAGGATGTAGCATAAGAGATTCTCTGGAGTTTCTCAAAATCAGCTGTACCATTTTGTTCTAGTTCAGGTTTTGTATAAAATGATTTCTATGTACTTTCTAGCATACATTAAGTAAATTATTATGCATTAATCTTTTGTCACCCTTTCATCACAAGAAATATAGTTAAAATTTATTATTTTTTCACTTTCTATTTTATGTCCTCTTTCTTATGTGTTTTTGCTACTGAGTCCTTAGATCTTCACAATCTCCAATCAAGAGCAGATAATGTGTTACCTCCCACTTCAGTCATTTTTACTCTTCAACTCTCCAATTGTGTTTGAAGACAGAATCTACCCACCTGTCGTGGTTTAACCCCGGCTGGCAATCAAGCACCATGCAGCCACTCTCTCACTCCCCCCTCCCTCAGTGGGATGGGGGAGAGAATCGGGAAGAAAAAAAAGGTTAGAGCCATGGGCTGAAATAAAGACAGTTTAATAAGAGAAAATAATAATAATAGTAATAATGAGAATGGTAAGAGAATATACAGAATATACAAACCGAATGATGCACAATGCAATTGCTCACCACCCGCCGACCGATGCCCAGCCCGTCCCGAGCCGCGATCACTCCCCCCGAACCGTGATCAGTCCCCGAGCAGTGATCCCTCTCCCTGCAACTTCTGACTAACCCCCCCGAGCATGACGTTATATGGTATGGAATAGCTCTTTGGTCAGTTTGGGTTAGCTGTCCCAGCTGTGCTCCCTCCCAGCTTGTTATGCACCTGGCTGAGCAGGAGAAGCTCAAAAAGTCCTTGAGTAGTCTGAGCACTACTTGGCACCAGCTGAAAACATCAGTGTGTTATCAACATTCTTCTGGTACTAAATCCAAAACACAGCACTACGCTAGCTACTATGAAGAAAATTAACTCTATCCCAGCCAAAATCAGGACACCACCACAGTCTATGTCTAGAAATGAGTTTTTTCCAGGGTGAACGCTCCTATAATTTTTGCGTGAAAATTAAAGAGAATTAATCACCTACACCAATGTGACTGTCTCTTCTATTTATTGGGAGATACGGAACTGACAAAGGAGAAAAATAAATTTCAATCACAACCTGAGAAATATTTCCAAATGTTGATGTTAAACATTTGCTTTCACTTTGGATTTGGGAACTGACTAAACTGTTTGTCATATCCCAAGAAAGTGGTAAGGATATGAGTATGTTATGATCTACAGAATCTGGAGAATTTTAAAGTTTCTAAATGGACTTTTCATTTTAACTTTTTTTATAAGCTTGAAAATTAAAGAAAGTATTGAATTTTAGGTCAAACAAAACATTTTGTCCATTAGTGATAAACAATTGTTCATTATTAAAAGAAATGGTCTGTGTACCAAAAAGGGTAGCATTTTTTCTTGAGTAATTTCATATAATTTAAACCAACATTTTTTTGCTATGATGAACAAAAATAAGAGTTGTTTATTTACATCTGCCAAAACAGAAACAACATGGAAAACCACACTTGCTAGTTATTCACAACAGATTTTTATACTATGAGAATATACTGTATTTCATGCTTCTATGTTATATTGAACTATATGAATAGAAAATTATGTCCAACTGCACAACAGAAACCAGTTAATAGGCAGATTTTATGCCAATTATATGAAATTCAGAGATGAAACTTGATTGTTTTGCACCTCACTTTTTTTCCAGAAATTAGTTAATTGTATGTTTCCAGCCTCCCCCTCTCGCTGTGTAGCTGAATGTGCTATTTATCTATAATGTGTTTGGTGGAGACACTGAGGAGAAGCAAGGTTGTTGCTGGTTTAGATACCAGATCTCTTTTGTCTGATGCAGAAATACAGCTTTTGACAAGAACTATGCTATCCATACATTATACAGTAACCAAAAAGTAAGAGATCTTATGTCTTAAGAGTAGCTTCAGCTTTTATAAATGTCTCAGTGATTTTCTCAGTTAGGAATAAGATGTATCTCATGATCAGCTCTGACAATGAACAGGGAGATCACAATACGCTTTTTTTCTTTGTGCTGAAAAGGTGAATTATGTACTTTTCTAGAACTAAAGCTTATACAGCTGGGATTTTTTTTTTCTAATTCCCTGCTGCTTATCTTACTACATTCTGCTTCTACTCCTTCAGCAGCTCTGCATATCTGGTTTTGTTAAATTTGTTAAAGGTGGTAATATCACCTTTGAGTGTGATCTAGGGTGTGCTGAGAATGAAACACTACAGATTAAACCAACAGTCATTTAGAATATGGTCAACTAGTTTATGTGTGTCTCCAAACTAACCACGGCACATGTTGCCATTCTCTTAGTTAGAAAAGTAGGGAACATAAAATACATGAGAAAGTTTAGGAGATGTAGTACATAGAGTCAGAGGAAATGCCTCCTTACTAGTGCCACCCTGTAAAGAATACCTGCTCAGTGAATATTAGAAAAAGCTAAGCTGAATAGATAGAAGTATTTACCCCCCTCTAAACAAATGTCAGATGTCCACAGCATGAGTACTGCATCCAGTTTTGGGTCCCCAGTAAAAGATAGACATTCTCATATGAAGAAAGGCTGAGAGAGTTGGGGTTGCTTAGCCTGGAGAAGAGAAGGCTCTGGGGAAACTTTATTGTGGCCTTTCAGTACTTAAAGGGGGCTTATATGAAAGACAGAGAAAGACTTTTTACCTGGGCCTGTACTGACAGGACAAGGGATAACGGTTTTAAACTAAAAGAAGGGAGATTTAGATTGGACATAAGGAAGAAATTCTTTACTATGATGTTGGTGAGACACTGGAATACATTGCACAGAGAAGCTGTGGAGTCCCATCCCTGGAAGTGTTCAAGTCCAGGCTGGATGGGGGTTTTAGCAACCTGAGCTAGTGAAAGATGTCCCAGCCCACAGTAGGGGACTGGAACTAGATGATCTTTGAAGGTCCCTTCCAATCCGAACCATTCTGTGATTCTGTGGTAAACAGGAGCAAGTTCATCACAGGGCTGTGATGGTGCTTGGGGCCTGAAGCACTTGCCCTGTGAGGGGAGGCAGAGGAAGTTGAGCTTGTTCAGCCTGGACTATCTATGGATTCTGGTGGACCAAACAGCAGCCCACCAGAACTCATGGGAAGGTTATCAAGAAGGTGAAGCAGGCATCTTCACAGGGCAGAAGGATGAGAGACAATAGACATAAATTGAAATAAGAGAAGTTCAGACTGCTATAAGGAGAAACTTCTTGCTGATGAGGACAGTCAGGCAGTGCAGCAGGCTGTCCAGAGAGGTGGTGCAGTCTCTCCATTCTTGGAGATTTTAAAGATCTGAATTAAACCCTGAGAAATCTGGTCTGATCTCATAGCTGACCCTACTTTTAACAGGAGGTTGGACTAGAAATCTTCTGATGTCTCTTCCAGTCTGAACTGTCCTATGATCCCATGAATAAATACATTTTTGTCTAGCAGCAGAAGGCAATGTAATTTCTAATGGTCCATTTTTCCTATTCTACGATCTCAGACTGACTCCTAAGTCCTGTTGGCTGAACAGGTTAATTTTCCTTGACTGCATACAGTTTCATACTACCGGAGAAGTAAAATCATTGTCTTCTGTTTGTTCTTTGAAGATATTAGGTAAGTGAGATCCAGGTCATCAAATGCTCTGAGGAAAAGAAGTAAAATCTTAATCTTTATTGAATATTTGTGAATCCAGTCCAAACAATGGAAGACAAATTAATTTTTTCAGTAATCATACGCATTAACAAGAAGATATACCTCAGCAGTCCCTTCTAACTGGATTTTTCCTATTCTAAATGCTTCATGCCCAGGCATACACCAGTGCAGTCTGGCTGGAAAATTAAGAAGTTATTAATAGAACTGACTATTAATAGTGGTTGCTTTCAATAAAAGTTTACTGATATCAAATAAAGGAAATTCCTAATTGGACTGAATCAACCACTTCTGGATGTGTACTTTGCTGTGTACTCAGCATTTATAATTAATGACAAGGATGTTCTCAAGGATACATACTCAGCTTGGATAAATATGTGTTCAATTACATTATTATTAGATCAAGAAATAAAGAATTTATGTTCTAAGGAATGTAGGCAACTTATCTTAGAAAAAAAAGATATAAGAGTGAGTGTCTTCAAACACATGGAGTAGAAACAAAGTAGGTTAGAAAAGAACAAGATCTGCTGTTGTGTTTGTTGTTCGTTTTTTTAAAAAGTTGATTCCCTGAATCTACAAGATCCAATGGATCAGTGGGAAGCTGGTGCCAATAACTTATTCAAAGAAGTAGATACAAATATAGTATAGCCTGAACCGTGTACTTTTGCTTAAGCTACTCTGTAAAATAATTATTATTATAGCCCTTGGGTAATTTATCTCAGAATATTAATATGAACATTGTTACAGTGTTATCACACTGAGAATTTTGACTATATAACAATTTAATTGCATCTATTGAAGAACACAGCAGTAGGAAAAGAGTTTTCAGTCAGTTTAAATCTGAAAACAGAATGTCCTTCTGAACATCAAATAAAATCAGGTAGATAAAAATATTGTAAATAACAAGAACAAAACCAAAAAAAGATTAAAAAAAATATGAGTATATATCTGCATGTTTTTACCCTTCCCATACTGTTCCCATTAATTTCTGTAGAATCAATCAATTTCACTTGTCTATAGATGTATTTTCATGGCCCATAGAGAAAAAATTTTTATTTTTTTTAGAATACCAAGGAATGAATATTGGAAAAAGCAAAGTTAGATGTTCTGAATTCAAAATAGGGCTCACATTTATTGTCAAGTACAAATGTTGTACATTATCAAGAAAGGACTCTTGAGCATTAGAAAAATATAATGTGGCATATGGTGTTTCTTTAAAGAGCCATTGCTCTGCATCACATTCCAAGGGGAACATAAATATTACTCCCTGACACTAAGGGACCAGAAAATAGGATATGTAATTTTACTTTAACCAAGTTGGCTGAATTTGTAAAATATAACTTTGGTTTTATATTTAATTAGACAACCAAATACACTATTTTTTCTTTTTTTCAATGTTAGTAATAAGAGCCAATGTTATAATAGCTGTTACTTTTTGAGTTTTTAAAGAAACATTCATTTTTTAGAAAGAAATTATTTCATAATACCTTTTGTAGTTATTTAATATGTGTAACATTTTTTCAAGCATTTTGCCTTCTGCTTTTCTTTAATACTTTAAAATAAATGCAAATTAAAAATCACTCTGGATGTATACTAACTTTGACTGAAATTTTGCATTTTGAGGGGCACAGAGTCCATTATGACTTGTCTGTGGTTCATTAATAAATTCCAGACTGTAATTCCTAGCTAGTTCATTTGATAAGACTTAATTATATTTTAAATTAATTTGAAAAAACACCCCTCTATTTAGCATCAGTTCTGAAGAAAAGTTCCTTAGGTTCACAAAGTTATAAAAAATACAAGATAGCAAGTTAAATCCCATTCTATCTAAATCATAAGGTTTTATTTATTTAAAAAGCTTCCAGGGCTTCTAAATTCAAAGGAAGTATGTATACTTAAGTTAACAACACTGAAATAGAATCATCACTTGAAGGCAATAACTGAATGGGAAAATAAATACAACGAATTCCGTGTTTGATAGGCAGACAGAAGACAAGATATAGATACAGATCAATAAATATAGAATTTGTGTCCCTGAAATCCAGTCTTGTTTATTTCTGTATGCTAAAGGTACCTGGAGAAAGGTATAAGCTTTTTTTCAGTGCGCAGTTTTATTTTACTTCCTCATTTTGTTTTCTTGGCTTACTGCTTTATAGAAATATGGCCAGTCATTAACAACACAAAACATGCTTTATAGGTGGTTCTCCTGCAAAACAGACATTTCTAAAAGAATTACAAATGGTAAAGTATACCTAATGGGATTTCTTCTTCATTATAAAATTAACCTGATTTTAACATTTTGCAATCACATCATTATGATTGTAGGACACACAGAAAAATCAAGTGTAGCTATTATGATAGCAATCTTTACTAACACTTGCTCCTTCAGACCAAAACTGATGGATTACCTCTCTTCATGAGAAACACCATTATGGAAATGTTTATTGAAGTAAATTATTAAATAGAAATTTTCCTCGCTACGTGTTCAATTTGGTAAAAAATGTATTCAGCAGATGTAGCTGCTCACAGAGACTCCGTAAGCTCGGAGCTCCTGTTAAATTTAATATTTCAGGTTTGGTAGTAGCAGAAACTTCTGCAGGTGAGTAAGGGTATCATGGTGCCAACTCTTCGCCAACCCTACTCTTTGTCCTACAGATTTATATTATGCCTATGCAATGCCAGGACTCTACAACTACCATGATCATTCCTGTAGAAAAGAGTATCAAGCATGTTTACACTCAAATATATCTATCAGTCTCTACTGTCTTTACTGTTTTTTTTGTATGTAGTTTTCTACTTTCTTGCTTTGTCCTCCATCCCTAGCAGTGCTGCATTATACAGTCCTTGATAAGGTGAGACAAAATGAAACGCTTTCTTTCTCTTCTCAGCTGCCCAACCCAAACCCATGTAGTGGCAAGAAGGATCACGCCAATGTGCTGACATAGAGGGGGCTGTACAGTAATGCATTTCTAGCATTTTCCCAGGAATCATGCCTAACTAGTTAACAGCATGCCAAAAGGAATGATGCTTCTCAACATAGCTGGTTAGATGTAGGAAAGAGCAAGTTAATGCTACATATAAGCATGTGTTCAACAGGTAGCAGGTATCCCTGCAACGATGCAGTTAACCTTTTTATGTTCCAGTGTTTTTCCTCTCAAGGGTGATATTCTTTTCCAAGCCTTTTCAATAAAATACAATCTGGTAAAGCCTGATTACATGTAGCTTTTCATATTCTAAGTTCACATTAGCATAACACCTGGACAAACACAATGCTCCTTGGAAATGAAAGATTTTAGTACCACTCACCTATTGAGGGTAGCCAGAAAGAGGTGTGAATTTTACAAAAGCTTAGAAACCCTTGTGCTCACTTAGTCTTATCTGTCAGATTTATCTGGCTGCCATGAAGTAGCGGTGTATCTCAATAACAAGTTTCTGAATCAAATACATGATAGAGAGGTTCTAGTCTGCCATACCTTTAGAGGAGCTATGCAATGCAAATGATGTATCATGTTTTTTATTAGGGTTGGCTCACTGATGTACAGCAGATATGCTCTCAGTTCCTGATTCACCCCCAGAATGTAGCTCATTAAACAGGGAGGTGGGTCATAAAGACAGTCACCTGAGACCTGAAAGGGATGTACTGCTACAGCTACTGCCCTCTCTCCAGAACATTAGCTTGTCCTTCTCAAAACCATTTCTAGCAAACAGAAAGGATAGCATAATGGTTATGATCCTTACCAGTTTCTTTGAAGAACTCCAATTCCTCCCTCTGTCATAGACTTTTTGTATGGCAGCAGCAAATCACTTTACACATTTTAGCCTCTGTTTTCTAGCTAAAAATTTATATATAATAAAATTTGCTCAACTACCAACCCGTACTGTTTTAAGACATGTATTAAAATGTTGAGGAACTCCAATGTTGTGATGATGGAATACCATAAAATGATCAAAGTAGCTGCTTTGTTTTATCACACTCTGTCTGCATTGTCATTCTATCCCAGCACTGACTGTAGAAGTGAAGCTCTCAGATGACATCAGTTCGGTCTGATCAATTCTAGAGCATCTATAAATGTATTTGGGATGAATGGAGTAATGATACGCTCATAACCTGGGCACTATCACTTTCTTTCTTGCTGTGTTTGTAATAGGACAAAAGATTTAATATTTTAAACCTAAAAACCCCTTAAAATCCTATGTCATAGATAGCACAAGTTTTATTGTGGCTTAAAGAATTTAGGGATTCTTTCAGTAATCTTCCCCATGTCAACACTTCAAAGCTTGTTAGCTTCACATTCACATCTTTTTCTCTCTTGTAGAAAATATTTTATTTCAGTTTTTCCTAGCTTTGATTATTCAATAGAGCAGAAACTGAATCCCTGTAATGAAACCTGAAATCATGAGTACAAGGCTGGAAGTCAAACTTAACATCATTATATAAGGTACATAAGAACTGAAGCGAATTTTATGCAGAGGGGCAACTCCAGACTAGCAAACTTAAACTAGAATTTTAATACTACAGATATATGTTATTCAGTGCAATACAGACTTACATGGGATTATTCTTATCCACCCAGAGGTCATCCTGCTTGCTGTCATAATTGCTACATGAGTACCTTAACTACGTGGCAGTGCATGCCTTACAGCATGGAAAGCTTAGATCAGAACCCCTGGAACCTGTGCTCTTTTAACTCATTTTATCTCCTCTCAGAAGGAGTTGTAAAGGAGTTTATCAACCCATATGTCTTAACTTCTTACTTTTCTGCTGTTATACAGAACTTTTTTCCTTTCTAAGAGATGCTGAGGATGGTGATTATTAATAATTTATATGTCATTGTGCATATCATAGTAACAATATCATTAACCATATGTTGTTGGACACACTGTTAAAGTGTGCTATAGGACAAACTCTGTATTACTGTGAGTATCAACACCTGAATAGACAGGATGGACCTATTATTTCCATTTTTACATAAAAGGTAGAGAAATACTATAAGATTATATGGCTTACCAGAATCAGAAAATAAGCTGAAACAACAAGGACTCTCTGTGGGAAAGTCAGTAGTTTTCCTCTTTCTCAGATTTCAGTCTATTACATTTACTGAAACACTGTTCTGTCTTTCTGAATATACCTCAGTTGCATTTTGTCTTTTAGAAGGCAGCAAAATTTTACTCTTTTTTTTTTTTTTAAATAGATAGTTACATATGTGGTATCTATTACCATCATAATAATTAGTTTAACAACCTTGAGCAATTAACTATGCTGTGTGTGGAACACTGCTGCACTTTCAATATGAAAATGTAACCTGTGGATTGCTGTGATTACTCTTCATCTAGCTCTAACATAAATTCATTCCTGTTTTTATTCTATTTTTAACATTGTAAAGGATATAATCTGAAAGATTTGCTTTCTACCATCCTGGCAGAAATAATTCTGTTGGACTACTAAATTTTTTCTTCAAAGCCAATTAAGTCTTTTTTATTCAACTTTCAGGACCCATGGTATTGTTTGTAGATGTGAATGACCTTTCAGGTTTTGGATTTTATCCATAGCTCTCTTTTTCACCAGGTGTAATTATTGCCTTTTTCATTTGGAATTTTAAATATGATGATTGTAAATTCACAGATCATCATTTGATGGATAGAGTGCCTACTCAGTAACAGTCTGAATAGATAGTGTGTTTCTACATGAATGACATCAGTTAACAATATTGGTTTGTGTGACTGACACATGACATCACTGAATTTCTGCAAACTTTGTAATAATGAGCAGCTGCATGCTACAGAGCAATAAAAAAGTGCCAAGCAGATTAGTAAGTCCCTGAAGATTTTCACAGATCTGTGCACAAATGAAGAACTCAGAGAGAATTCCTCTTTTCCTGTGAGCTTATGATGGGGCTTTAAAAAGACAGCTACCTTGTCTACTTTGCCCATCAAGCTGCTGGCTGCTTACAGAACTCTCATACTTTTTCACTAAAAAAATCTTGCTTTCTTGGTCAGCTTTGTTACCAGATGCCTTATATTGGTTTATTTATTCCATTGTCAACAGCCAGCTGAGTAGCAATCTCATCTCCTTTGTAACTAATTCATATACCCTATACAGAAATGCTGCCTAAATACACATAGAACTTGAGAAGCTCTTCATGTCTGTACAGTGACTTTGAGCAATCCCTTGCAAAAACACATGCTGGGAACTGACTGGCTGGGGAGCAGCTTTGCAGAACAGGCCTGGGGGGTCCTGGTTGACAGCAATCTGGGAATGAGCCAGCAGGCAGCATGCCTACATGCATCCTTCATCTGGCAGCAAGGAAGGTCAATCCTGGGCTGTATTAATAGGAGCACAGCCAATCAGTCAAGGGAAGTGATTATCCCACCTAAGCAACATCTGCTAGACTATATCTAGTTTTCTACTCTCCTCCCCACCCCAGAACAAGAAATACATTGACAAACTTGAGCAAGGTCAGTGTAGGGTCACCCTAGTGACAGGACAGTCAGGGGCCAGAGTACTTTCACCTATGAAGAGAAGTTGAAGGAACTGGGCTTGTTCAGATTTGAGAAGATCCCAACAACCTCACCTACCTACAGGGAGGTCATGAAGGAGTCAGGAGCAGTTTCGTCACAGTGGTGGACAGTGGGAGGGTGAGAGACAGTGGGCATGAAACAACATACGTTCAGTCTGATGTGAGGGGAAACTTCCCCCATAAGGACAGCCAGGCAGTGGAATAGGTTGCCCAGAGAATTTGTGCTGTCTCTTTCTATCCTTCAGGGTTTTCAAGACCCAGCTGCACAGACCTGAGCCACCTATCTGACCTCATAGCTGACCCTGCTTTGAGCAAGCAGTTAGCCTAGAGACATCTTCAGGTCCCTCCTGAATTACCCAGTAGTAACAACTCCATGGATTGAAAGCAAAGAAGGTAGCTAATGCAGACTGAACTATTTCAGTAGAAAGGAACTTGTGACAGATCCTGGAGGTAGAACACTAACTGGGTGACAATAACTAACTTTCATCTTCAGTCTGTTTGCACCCATGCAAGGAACACAGGGCTACTATCTCAGCGTTCACGTTAAATGATTTCAGCCTTGTGAACAACGGAAATTCAACTCTCTTCTCCCCCAGTATTCTGTAACACTAAAAGTGATTGCATCTACACAAAGCTGTCTCTTTACAATAAATAATGGTAGGGAAAATCAGGTAGTACGCTTAGGCTCTTCCTGCCCTTTATGATACTTTCAAGAATTGCTGGATACTTGTCCAGTGTTTCTATCATAATGCCACATCACTGACTAGACCTTGAAATCAAACTACTGACATCAGTCAATATCACTGAAGTTCAAACTGCTCTTTTAGATAGATCCATAGGACTTGTGGCAAGCAAGTCTGTATGCTTACTTAGAAGGATGATTAACATTAAAGGGAAAAAAAAAGGAGAAAGGGAAAGTTTATAATATATTGTGCCTTTAGAAGAAAATAACCTTGTTATTATGCATGCAGAAAGCTGGTAAAATGGACTGTATGTTAAATATTAAAAGTAAGTAAAAACCATAACCATATATTCCATTCTACAGCACTTTGGATATTAATTCACAGTGGAAAAATAAATTTAAACTCTCAAGATCAAGAATACTGTTAGTATTTCTTTAACATGTCTTTTCTTCAGTGTGCGGAACAGAAGATTGATTTTTCATTATTACATTGCCAGATTTTGTCCTTTGAAAAACTTCGTACTCAGACAGACAAAAATTACTTAAAACAACATGCATACATAAATTCAGCATGGGTACTTAGAGACAATAGGCTAAATAGTGCCTCAAAATGCACAAAATATTCTCATCAGTGAACAAAACTTTTTCCAGTTGGACATCAACTACGTAAAGAAGTATTCATTCAAAACAGAACTCATAATGCTCCGTATCATCTAAATCCATGAATCAGAATGTGATTTATTGTTCGACTGACTTAATTTCTACTGATAAATTAGATGAAATAAACAAAAATATACCAAGTTTAAACTGATTGGACTTAGAAAAACCATGTGGATTCAGGAACGATCCCCTCCAAAAGTTTACATGCATATGTGGAAATATGTTTAAATAAATGAAGGAAGGAAAGTGGTGGGTGCCATCTCCACTGGTTTTACCACTAGTTAAGTTTATTGGTTTCACTGCATTTAAAAAAGTGGAAGCATGGACAGACACCTTCAACAGCTGAATGGTCCAGCTCACGTTCTTTACCTCCAAGCAAATTGCCCTATAGACCAAGATGTTGTCCTGGTTTCGGCTGGGATAGAGTTAATTTTCTTCCTAGTAGCTGGCATAGCATTGTGTTTTGGATTTAGTACCAGAATAATGTTGATAACACACTGATGTTATAGTTGTTGATGGGTAGTGCTAAGACTGGCCAAGGAATTCTCAGCTTCCCCTGCTCTGCCAGGGGCACAAGAAGCTGGGAGAGGCCACAGTCAGGACAGCTGACCCCAACTGGCCAAAGGGCTATTCCAGACCATCTAACATTATGCTCGGGCTGAGGAGTTAGCCAGAGGGGTGGGGGGAGAGTGATTGCTAGCTCAGGACAGGCTGGGCATCAGTTGGCAGGTGGTGAGCAATTGCATTGTGCATCATTTGTTTTCTATATTCTGTATATTCTTTTACCGTTCTTCTTCTTCTTATTGTTATTCTTTTCTCTTATTAAACTGTCTCTATCTCAGCCCATGGCTCTTACTTTTTTTTCCGGTTCTCTCCCCCATCCCACTGAGGGAGAGAGGGGAATGAGCGAGCGGCTGAGTGGTGCTTAGTTGACAGCCAGGTTAAACCACACAGAGGTAAACTAGACTGGGCTTTTCATCACTCTTGTTTGATATGGGCTGCTTTGCAACTGAGTGTGTAAGACTGAGAGAGACATTGTATAAGGAAGAATGTGTCTCTAAGCATAAAACCCCCATGGGTTTACATTGTGTTAAAGTGCTATCAAATAAAATACATCTACTTGCAGTCTTACATGTAGATGTAGACATTACCTTTCTCCTCCTCTCCTTCCTCTGTGTTATTGCTGTAAAATGGGTAGCAAACTCTGTATGGAGGGTTCAGGTCACACATTTTCTTTCATACCTCTAGACTTACATTTCCAATTCTGAAGCTAGTGTGAGTCCAGGCTGCATGCTACTGCGAGCACCTCACTTGGGATCTTGAGATTGTAAATTTCACTGTTATGATCAAACTGAGACACCCTCCTGGGCTCCTTGGCTCTGTTTTTGATCAGATTCTGCAGTCTGTTCTCATTTGAAAACTATTTGTGCTCAGTGAAGATATGAATACTACAAGTGCACTGTGGGAAATCTGCCTACTGTTGATACTTCCTCCTCCAAAATACTTTCCAGCCTGGGATAGTCAGCAGAAGTTTAAAAAGTAAGCTGTAGTCTAAGAAATATGCATTTAACAAGAAATATCTGGATTTTTTGTTTTTACTGGTAAATACTTCAGAAATAAACCTGGTGCATTTCTAAGATCTAGCCACCTTCTTAATTTAGTACGTTCATAAAGAGACACAGCTAACTGACGTAGAAGGTGTTTGAATTTAGCAATCAAGTACAAACCCACTAGTCCTATCTTCCTAAAAAGTCAGATGGGGAGAAAACCAGACAATTTTGTGAGTTCTATTACTGAGAAATTTGTTTTGCTTCTTGTTTGCCAAAACTAGATCAACTGCATCTAATATTCACCTTTTTAAAGTACTTTACATATTTGATAATTTTCCCAGTGGTTTCCTAATGTATATATACATTTTGGATTTCACATAAATGAGTACTTTAGCCATAGTAGTGGTATTCTCTTATTGTTTTTAATATATTTCTTTAAAGACATGTATAACTAGAAAAAAGATGTAGAGATCAGAACTGACAGCAAATGGGTCTGTATATAGATGGAGGTAATAGTTCTTCACAATATATAATCCACACAAATCAATTAAACATTAAAATATAAGCAGGTATGCACATTCTATATACGTGCAACTATACATGTTTATGGTTCAAGATGTTGGAAAAATACATAGAGGTGTACTACCTTTCTTAATATGCAGGACAACAAAAGATGAGTTGCCTTGTGAAGGATTTAAAATTTTGTCTGAGAGAAAAGATTATTAAGCACACCACTCAACTTGAGTTTGTTAGTTGATGCAATATGCTGAATGCTGAAATTAAGATATGTATCTTCCCTCTCATCCTAAAAAAACCCAACTGGTTGTAATAACTCTCAGTCAGACAAAGACATTTAAGTGTCTCAGCTAGACAAGATTCTCTTCATAATATACTAGATGAATGAGATGGGTCTGTTCTTTACTAGCATACCTGTCGTGGATTGTTACCTCCAGATCATTCAATGCTGTACTCATTGATTATTGAATAGGACAAGTCTTTACTTCCACATGCACAATTCCATCACTAAATAAGCAGTCCTTCAATAAACTACTCCAATTTTAGTAGTCATTCTCAGCCCTGAAAATACATATTTCAAATCATCCTTCCTTCAGTAGTTAAAGTAGGTTAGGTGTAACTAGTTAGGTATTCTTATCACATCACATTTACTTTGTCATTTATGTTCATGTTGGGTAATGACAAGCAAACATATTATCATGGGAAAGAAATTATCATCTGTCATCTAAGTGTAGGATGTTATACTGTGAGTGAGTAAAAGATGAACTCTGTTTTATGCTCAGAGTAAATACAGAAAAAAATTATCAGTGGGAATTTTTTTAAAAAAGTAAAATGGTCAAGAATTCTTTTCTTGATTGTAAATAAAGGGAGAAGGCAGCAGTAGCAGGTTCCTAGTTCTTTGTTATGATTCCCAGCTATAGATCTAAGCCATGCCATGGACTAATGCCGGACACTGGTGAAAGCTCAAGTATTTATGAATATTTGTTTATCAATGAATAGTAAGCACCCAGAAATTATAATGGCTGCATAATTTCTTGACTGTCTGCAAATACTTCAGGTCTTTAAGCACAATAGTTAAAAGGTGTCTAACCTCCAGAAACAGCTTGAAGCAACCCTGCAAAGGACTGAAAATCCCTTCTTCAGGAAATGCTGGCTCTTCTATAAGCAACACCTTGATCCAGATGGGTTTGAAACTTGTTGGGCTATTTAAGTGTGAAGGATATGTGTAATTAGTTGAATTTTTAGTCAATGAGCTCATCTGAATATGGAGAGTAATAAGAAATGTCAGAAACAATAATTGCAATCTGTAGCAACCAAACACCAGTCACAATAGTGTATTCATGTGTGTCATTTTAAGGAGCCAAATTTATATAGTTGGATCATACTGTTCTCTTGCAGTGGGTGTGAGTGAAAATTGCACTGACAGCCTAGGAAGCCTAGCCTTCTCATTGATCTAAAAACTAAATTAGTGTACAATTACTTGTGCAATAACTTCACCCTGGTATTGTGGATGTAGACTAAAAGAGCATGGACTTGTACACTCCTCTTCAAGCTCTGACTACCTGATCTCCAGGAAAGAACTTCCTGTATCAAAAAAAGACAAATATTTGATTAGGAAAGTTGTGATGTGAACTCCTTCTGACAAAAAAATTCCAGCCATTGCCGTTTGTTTCAATCCACCTCGGGATCACCCTGCTGTGTAAATGTACTACAGTCATGAATGATGGCATTTAAGAGTGCTAACTGCAACAGAAATAACTAACTAAAGCTGTGTTAAAAACATATATTTTAGAGATTACAGTGCTAAGTCAGAAAATAAGTTATTGACTAGAATGGAATAGAGACACATAATTTGAGAAAGATCAATGAACTCATTCAATTCAGTTCAGTTCATCCTTGAAATCAGACTGTTATAATACCATAGCATGAGAAGGTAAATTTGGAGCTTTCCAGATCAGCCTCACTTGAATCACATTGCTAACATCATTGTAGAAAAACAGGATGGAAACCTAGTTTTAACAAATCAAGAACATGGCTAGATGCTGATATAGTATAGACCACAAGTAGATTGATCATTGTTCAAATAGAAAACTGAATCCCATCATCCAACCATGTGAAACTTCGATAGTGTCAAGTATCAAGAGACACAAGAGGTGCCAAAATGAGCAAGCAGATGAAAGAGATGACATAGATGAATGTCAGAAACAAAAGCTAGCAAATGAGCTGTGGGAACAGATGGAGTGTGAGTCACCGCTGTTATAGGGACTTACACTCCAATGAAAACATGAGTAGAAATAAAAACAACGGATTTCAGATAAAATTTTACAGCCAGTAAAAATGTGCCAAAAGAACAAAGAAAGATAATACAAGAAAAAGACTGTTAGGAAGAAGAAAGTGTTGGACACATGCATAATGACTGGTAGACAACAATGTAGAGCAAGGATGAAGAAAAGTTTTCTTTTTATTGCTAAAGGTTGAGCAGGGTTCTGAAGTGCTTTTGGCAGCCTGAAGAAGTTACAGGCATCTTTGTGCCAGCCAGTAGTAACACACGAACATGTAGCTGTGGACTGTAATAGTTAATATGGAGGGTTTATACCTAGGCTAAATGTAATCAACCTCATCATTAAAAGAAGATATTGAGAAAAAATCAGGCTGATAGAACCCTTGCTTTTATTTAGTTGTTGCTTATGTTAAATTCCCCAAAACTTACACTCTAGCTTTTCAATCACCTTTCTGTGTTTGACTTTTTCACCTTTAATAGGTTCATCAGGGCAGAGGTTGTCTTTCTTCTGTGTTTTACAGTATGCAGTGCAAATGGATTATGACCTGATGGGAATCTGTGAATTCTGTGATGCTATAACTAACAAATAATATGAAATTCCATGACAAATCACATATAATAAATAGCAACTACCAGCTACCAGAAACGGTGGGCAGGAAATTAGTCACTGAATTATTAATACAGTGCAATAAATCCAGAAATGGTTCACTGATAGTTTGCTTGATAAGTATTTGATACTTATCAAGTGGTAAACCATGGACTATATTAAAATGTGATTGGGCCCTAAACAACAGTCAGTTTCTAAGGGCAAGAATTCCAAATATATAATACAAGTAACCCAGGAACCACAGAAAATGTATGCTGAGTTTATAGTGGAACTCCAAAGCAGCTCTGACAGGGCTTGTAATGGGAGAGGTATCAGCTCTGCTGACACTATTCAAAACAGGCTTCCCTAGATTTATGAAACAGTGCCAGAAAAGTCTTCCCAGCACCTTTTTTTTCATTTATCATTTGTTTGAAAACACTGATGCACTATAATAAAGGCTTATATGGTCCCTGGATACCATAATGATTGGATCCTGAGAAGTACTTAAGACAGAGGGATGAGACAGATGGATAATTAAACCTCTAGTGATTTTTTTCTTTCCTGGATTATAAATAAGTTTTACTTAGCCTTTACTGCTATGTCTGATATTCCCTTCTTTACATAACTTTTTGTATTCTTTGATGTAGTTTTTGATTTGATTTAGTTTTAGACTTTATGCTAAAGGAAAGACAATTTCATATAATTTTTCAGATAATCTTCCAGCAAGGCTGTATAGAATGCAATAATATCTTATGCATTAATATTAGATCCACATTCAGTTTATAAATAAACTGAAAAATAAATACCATTGCCCTCTCTTTCATGATGTCGCAAATTTTATCTTTATTTTGTTGTCATTGACAGATTCCTTTTTATTATAACTTGTTATATTCCAAAGTTTCCCTCTCCTTTTCACCAATTTTGTTACATTTTTTCTCCCATCTTCAGGATTAGGATTTATCAAGCAATAGTAATACATTACATTTTATTAAATGCAATTACTTATTACTTTGATATCTCCAGATCATGTGCAGTGTGTATCTGTCTTATTTTGTATTTGTGGATTTCAGTGTGTGCTGATGTGTTTCACATGTTATGATTCAGTTGTCATTAACAGATTTAATCAAAGTTGACTATTTACTCCACCTAGATCAACAATGAGGATATAAAATAATCTACATTCCAAGACACTAACTCCAGAGAATAACACTTATTTTCCAGTCTTAGAAATCACATAGGAATTATTATTCTAGTATGAGGCAGGTTTTATTTCTCACTGATATTTTCCTCTGATTCATATTCATTTACTACATTAATGGGTAACATTATCAGATGTCTTGCTACTTTGCAAATACATCTCTAGCAAAAAGTAAGAGTACAAAGAAACTTACGATTCCAGTCTTCACACTGAAAGTTATTGCCTTTATTGTAATCATCTGACAAGGTTCACAAAGGACTTGCTTCTTACACAATAATAAAAATCATTCCAATCCAAATCTTTCACTTGCTGCAATCATTTGAGTGGGAGTCTACATTTTCTGAATGATCCTGCCTTTTTTTTTTCATTAAACTTTTTAGAATTAAATGCATTACTAGCATTGTTTACATACTTTATTTTCTCTAGACATAATTCCCTTGGGAATCTTTGGGTATATTCCATGAATAAGAATTGCAGAAATAAGCTCATCCTCAAGGAATGTGGTCAAAATTAATATTATCAGTATGACAAGGTAATGAAAACATATCCAACCAAAGATACTATATGTTACGTTGAAAAGACAAAGGGATCAATACTGAAGAGTATTTTAAATCATACATATCATTCTAAATAGAAATAGATCCCAAAACATGCTACAGTGATGATTAAATTTTAATAGAAACCTTGAGATGTCAGTTTCAGAGCTATTGAAAAAAGTGACTGAAATTAAAGCATCTTTGTGGAATCTGATCATGATTTAAAAACCCAGACCCAAAACAGTAGTGGGTATTTGGGAATAAATATAAGTAATTTTTTACTGGCCTGGAGATGGTCAAAAACATGATGGATACAGTTTCATTAAAAAAAGCCCCCAAAGCCCCCAAACACCTAGGCTGTATTTTGTGTTATGAGATTAAATATCATTTGGAGCAAGAGAAAATATTTTAGTTACCACAAAAGGCAGGTGAAAACAAGAATTTTCCTTATTACTATACATGGCTGTGAAATTTCCTATACAGATGCTAAAAATACCAAAGCGGGCGAAGCTGATAAACCAAAGAACAATGAAACTAATTTTGGATGGAAAATCAAGAAATATTTGCATCTTACTAAGCAACTCTGAAGGATAGTCAAAAAGATGGTGAAAAGGCAGAGCAGGTGATACTGTCAAAAGTGAAAAACAAGAGTAGGAAAGCATAATAGCATAATAAAGACAGTAATGTTCAAATAAGGCTCAGGACATCCTACATGACATAAAAGGTTACTATCTTATCAGAGGAAAATGACTCTTTGGGAAAATGAGGAGAAAAAGACTACATTATTTGGTTGATACAAAAGTCTTCTTTCAGCTGATAGTAGCTTTTAACAGAAAAAAAATGAGACCTATTGCATTTCATTAAATGGAAAACATTAAAATGATCTTCAGGAGATTTTTATGATAAGAAAAACTGTAGTTAAATATACAAAGGTATTCCCAGCCATTACATGTAAAAAATATAGCATTTGTTCTCAATATTCATTGCAAACATGGAATGGAAAGTAATCCATATGCTGTAGCTAGCTTAACTTTTTTCCTTATCCTATTCCAGAAGAGAAAATACTTTCTGATTTTATGAATCAAAAACCTTCTCCCTTCTTTATCACCCCTAAGTATGAAACCCCCATGAGAAATGAAAAAAGCGAGCAGGAGGCCAGGCCCTTCTGAATATGATTCACTCTGAAAAAAATCAACATTTGGTGGGTTGACCCTGGCTGAACCCCAGGTGCCCACCAAGCTCCTCTATCACCCCCCCTCCTCATCTGGACAGGGGGAGAAAAATATGGTGAAACACTTTTGGGTTGAGATAAGGACAAGGAGAGATCAGTCACCAATTACTGTAAGGGGAAAAGCACATTGACTTGGGGAAATTAGCTTAATTTATTACCAATCAAATCAGAGTATGGCAATGAGAAATAAAAACTAAATCTTAAAACACCTTCCTCCCACCTGTCCCTTCTTCCCAGGCTTAACTTCACTCCCAATTTCTCTACTTCCTCCCTCTGAGCAGTGCAGGGGGGTGGGGAAAGGGGGTTGGAGTTCATCACACGTTGTCTCTGCTGCTCCTTCCTTTGGGGAAAGGGGGTTGGAGTTCATCACACGTCTCTGCTGCTCCTTCCTCCTCAGGGGAGGACTCCTCACACTCTGCCCCTGCTCCAGCATGGGGTCCCTCCTGTGGGAGGCAGCCCTCCATGAGCTTCTACAATGTAAATCCTTCCCATGGGCTGCAGTTTTTCACAGACCCACAGTCCAGCGTGTGTCCATCCTTTCCACAGGGTGCAGTCCTTCAGAAACAGATGGCTGCAGCGTGGGTCCCCACGGGGTCACCAGCCCTGCCAGCAAACCTGCTCCAGCCTGGGCTCCTCTCTGCATGTGTCCACAGGTCCTGCCAGGAGCCTGCTCCAGTGACCCCATGGGGTCACAGCCTGCTTCAGGCACCCCCCTGCTCCCCACCATGGGCTGCCCCAGGGGCTGCGGGGAAAATCTCTGCTAGCACCTGGAGCCCCTCCTGCCCTCCTGCTGCACTGGCCTGGGGGCTGCAGGGCTGCTGCTCTCACATCCTCTCACTCCTCTCTCCCTGGCTGCTGTTGTGCAGCAATTTTTTCCCCCGTCTTAAATGTTATCCCAGAGGTGCTACCACTGTCACTGATGGGCTCAGCCTTGGCCAGAAGTGCTTCTGGCTTGGACCTGGCTGACATGGGCTCTGTCAGACATAGGGAAAGCCTATAGCAGCTTCTCACAGAACCCCCCCCTGTAGCCCCCCCACTACCAAACCCTTGCCACGCAAACCCGATACAATTACAAACATTTCTGCTTTGGAATGAGAATCTGTCATTCTGTGATATTCCTTGTGTTCACTCGCATTCTAGAATTTCAGACAAAAAAAAAAAATCAGCAACAGTGAAATCTTTACAATAGAGTAGGCAGAACTGCATTTTCAGACTCTGTTCATCCCCAAGTTCCTCAGGGTGAGGGGAGAGGACACTTTCCTTAATTAGGGTTAATTGTTTTGGTATAAAAGCAGCAATGCATTGGAACATGCTTTAGTGTTGTGACTTCTTGGCACTGCTAGGATTTAAAATAAACAATTCTTCCACTTTGTTCAAGCTTTGTAACCAGTTTCACTTTATGGTCAAAACGATATTTTCATATTTGGGAAAAACACACACATGATGAAACAGATTCTGGTTTCATCTACAATAACACAAATCCAGAGTCTTTCTACTGACTTCAGCATGGTACTTGATTTACTTTTTGCATTAAGGTTAGCTCGAAGCCCCATACTGTAACCACATTTTTGATGCCATACATATGTGATAGGTGTAGGAAAAAATTACAGAATATTTTTCTTTCAATGGATGATAAAGATTTTTGTTATATATAATGTATGCAGTAAATAGGCTTTGCATAGAGTAAATGCTTGGACAGAGTACGAATGAAAGAGCACAGAAAACTTGAGACTGATGACATAAGCCTTTGTTAATGGGGCCTGTCTGCTAATATTATTACTATTGCTATATATTATGATTATTACTAATTAAAACCTATCTACTTGTTTAATTAATGTTTCCTCTTTTTTTCTCTTTTTCTTTCTCCTTCTTACTACTAATAAATTTTTGATAATTATGTAAAACTCCAGATCTGAATTTCAAAACTACTTAAGCTCCCATTTCATCACTGAAGGAAATAGCTAAGTCTTTGAAAGAACTCAGAAACAGGAACAATGGAAGGAACTACGTAAAAAGCATCATGCTGAAAAGGTTGGTGATGGTGACCTCAGGCAGAAGTACAGATGAGGCCCTCTCTGAAACACATTTTCCGTCTTATTCTTCATCCTTCCATACCTCTGTTGTTTATATTCCTTAAAAAGAACCTGACATCTTGATTTTTTTTCTCTTCCACAGACATGACCTAGACTGAATGACTTTAAGGATTCCAGCTTTTAAACTTGAGTAAATTCGAGCCAGTACAGAAACTGCATCACTATCGTATCAGTGAGCAGAATAAGTATTAAATCAAAAAGTTTTTCAGGTTAGATAAAAATGAAAACCTTTATCCAAATGTCTGTAAGTGGTACACACAAAATTATCAAGAAAATATGTATTAATTGACAGAGAATGCTTTTTCTTCTATGTACCTGTGTCACAATTACAGCAGAAACAATGCAGCATTCTTGGTATTAGTTTGCTTCAGCCTTGTACAGAGGCACTATCCTACCCTAAAATAGTTCTATTTTCCAAGTTCAGATTTTATTTTTTTTTTTTTAATTAAAGCCACCACTTCAAATGCAGTGATTTTTCAGGATAGTACTATTTTCATGATACAGACATGACACAGAAATTCATCTCACCTTAATTTACACAGCTGAAAATTGAACATCAAAATCTCTCCAGCTACCCTGTATTCCCTTTGAAGTCAATGGAGAGAAATATATTCTTCAAGAGTGATTCAGCTCATCTACCTTAAATCATGCTGTGAAAGTGTCCACCTCTCTTTTTTGGCTATAAAAAGGGTTTTGCAGTCAGCCTAAAGTTAGGCATGTTGTACATTGTAGACTTCTGAAGTAAAAATAAATCCACTTCTTGCATTTTATTTCCCTTAGAATTTGCTCACTGATGCAATTCAGCACCTAATGTTTTCTACAGTAATGCAAGATTCCTTGTAGCTTAAGAACCAAAGATAATGTCATATATGTGGCATCTATTACATGATTAACTTAGAATGGCAATTTACATTTTAATAACAAACTTCTCTTACCTGTGACCCTCCCTGGATTTGGGATGTAAAGTGAAGAACATGTATTTCGTCACAGATCATCTGAATTTGTAGATTCCTAAATTGATCTGGAAGGGGCATCGGGATGCCCTGTGGTCCACTCACAATGTACAAAACCAGGAGTAATAGGACCAAACTCACTTGCCTAATCTGTTCTTGAAAATCTATGATGATTGAAATTTCTTTTTTTCCCAAAGCAATGTGACCTAGTGCTACACAGACTTTGCTTTGAGAAGTTTCGTGTAAATCTCTATCGCCTTAATAGTCTTCCTTGTCAGTTACTCTTTTTATTCTTACGATTAATACAGAGAGGAATTCATTTTTTTTCTGTTTATACTACAAAGCTACATTTTGCAAATTTGCAGTTTATTTTAAGATAATCCCTGAGATTTTTCTTCTCTGGTTTAACCAGACTGAATTATCTCAACATTTCCTCACAACTCATGCTATCACTATTCCTGCTTTCTGTGGACTTTCTTCAGTTACTCAAAATGCTGTGGGCTACCACGCTCAAAAACTGGACGTTGGAGACCTTATCAGTCCAAGCAGCAAAGAAAAATGACTGCACATGTCTTAAAGAAAGCACTCTGTTTATGTGTCTTGGAATGGTGTCTGCCTTTCTCAAGGTTGTGTGGTGTTACTGACGCTTGTTCAGTTCACATTCTATGCCCTTTAGGTTTTTTTCTGAATATTATAGATTTGTTCATCATTCTGTATCTTCTATCTGTTGATTATTCCTACAAGATTAAGAAAAAATTGCATTTGCTCTTACTGAACTGAATACTTTTCCCCAAAACATTTATTTGATTTATCATATTATGTTTATTATAACCCTGTTCCCTGTTAGACTTGCAGCTTTCCACAGATTTTTGTGTTCTGCAAATAAAAAAAACCAGCCTCTTGTTTTAAGCATCCATCATTAATATAATTTGAAATAACACTAGAGCATTCCAGAAAAGATCCTTGGGTCTCTTCTCATTGTTTTTTGTCTTTTCTGTGTATCACTTTAAATACCTCATTTATTGTGGGTTATGTCATTTAACTCCAGGAGGTTAAAAATTAGATTTAGTCTAAACAAGTAATTTAGGATCTTTTCTAAGCATTGTAGAAAAATCAGTGTACCCAGCTACTTAAGATTCATCCCCTTATAAGGTATCTCTGATCTGTGGAAATTATTATCTACAAACAGGGTCCATTTTCTTCTTTGGCTTTTGCCCAGTAGCCAAATATTCTCCACTTATGTCCAGACTTTATCAATTTGGTAGTATTCTTTCAGAAGTCTCCTTCAAAATGACGCAAAAGAAACCTAAAATGAAGAAAGAAATTATATATTAGCAAGAGAAAAAAAAATCTTTGTTGTTTTCTACATCTTTTCAGGGAAGTAACAGAATTATGGACTAAAAACTCTAGGAGGAAGGAGAAATTCAGATATTGAGTGATTTAGAAAATGTATTCCAGAACAGCTATTTCACTAAATGTCTCATTATTTCTATACTCATACAGAGACTGCAATAAAACAAGTACTTTATTTTAAAAAGATAAAATACAATAACAGTACAATAAATTATAATTCTGTAGGAATTACACTAACGCATATAGATTTTTTTTTTAAAGCTAATTCATTCCCATGGATGCCTTACAGAACTTTTTACAGGATGTCCTCAGAAACTCAATTCCATAGATTTGTTGAAAACATGAAATGAAATGTTATAATTCTCTAAGAAATTATACAGACTACTTCAGAAAAGTTTGCCTCTATTTTTGAAGAGCTTGCTACTATTCAATACCTGTCAGTAACTGTGTCAATTTTCAGAACAAATGGTCAAATATTTCCTGTCATAAGCTTTTTGAACTGCAACGCTATTTTTCTTTCCAATGGATTCATATTAAAACATCAAAGGACTAATTTTAAATTATTACTTTATATTCAAGGTTAAGCTAACTCTTTAAAACAACTTCCTTTTATTCACTAGACACCAGCCAAAAAGAAAAATGCTTTTAGGTATATATGTGGATTCCTTTAAAAAAAAGTACAAAAATCATTTAAACTCACATTTATTTCCCCAGTTCTCTAATTCAGGTTTTTGACCGTGGATTTTGGAACTATTATATAATGACACGCAAGCATAGATGCAGCTTCTCTTCTTATCTCAGCCTCAGATTCACTGTATGATCTTTAAAGAGGTTTGCATTATGCATTAATTCCCTAATCTGTTTAAATTTCTTTAAAAACATTATTATAATTTAATCAACACAAACTGTAAAAAAGTCTGTTCATACTTGAAAAGTGTTTGATATTAAAGGAATTATTAATTTTCTTGCATTCTGTGATAAAATTTATGTCAATGCCTAATATTTCACAAATTATCAAGGTTTTCCATTTATTTACTGATACTTTGGAAAAGCTAACTTCTCAAATTCATGTTCCTAACAAGTAATTTCAGGCAGCCTTGTCCTATGCCATCTGAATTATCACAATTTGTTGATCACAATCTACTGTCCAGGATTCTCTGTGTCTTCTCATTAATTTCTTAAAACAAGTTAGGAGCTGATAGACATGTGAATATATTAGCTGATATATAGAAAGCATTTCCAGTATACTTGATAGCAGTATTTCATTTATTTCAGTACTCTGACTTTTAAGTTTAAAAACTGATGGGTTTTGGTATTTGCACGCACTTAAATTTGTCCTATTTTATATATTACTTAATATCTCTGGCTTACTTGCTCTTTTTTTCCACTGGTATAAAATAATTGATCTATTCATATGATAAGACTTCTACATACAGTCATGACTGTACTTGAATGATACACTGAAAGACAGGCAAGTGCTCTGTAGGAAACAAAAGTTCCTTTGTGTGTTTTAAATACATGGAAATGTCAAAAGACAAGCTTTTGAGACCTCTTACATTTTAACTGAATTCTCTGCTGAAACACAAGTCAAGAGTCTGTTTTTTCAGACTGGATTATAGAACGTTAAATCTCAAATCTCTTGTGTTTGAAACCCTGACAAGTCGATCTTAATGTTCTCATTCAAATTTCAGAGAAAGGATATCAGATTCTTAGAAAAAACTTCATCCACGCAAACCAAATAAAGTACCATTTCAAAGATGAGAGTAGAAACACATGCAGAAAAAATGAAAGCTTGTACTTAGAACAGTTTTGGGAGAAAAAAAAAACAATAAAAAAAATTGCTGTTCAAAGTTGGAGTCCAGAAAAAGGAGCAAGGAAGGAATGGTCATGGTCACTGACACTCTCAGTGAGAATCTTCAAGCGAACCTTAGACTAGGATAGGCAGTGGCCATCATGTATAAATCATAGCAATTTTTAAATGGCCTAAAACATGTGGATGGGTATTAATGATGAGGTCATAGAACAAACCCAATAGAGAAAGCAGTGAATCAAATCAACTTCATATTTCAAATGTATGAATTCTAAAGCAAAAAGTCATGAAACAAGTAGGAACAAGTTTTAGGACATGATTACAATTATTGACTATATTTCTTAACTGAGTTGTGGTTAATTCATTCATGTGACCAGAACATTGATACAGAAGGCTACTGTTTGTTCAAGGAGAATGAAGCAGAAAAAAACCCCAAAGATGACTTTTTTGCATGGTAAGGAAGGAGGATGTGTTCCGATCTGCTGAATGTCTGAGGGTCATGACAAAAAAGAAGAAATAAAATCACAAACCACATATTTTTGCAATTAATAAAACAAGGTTTATTTGGGATAAATTATTTTCTAAAATATTAGTAGGACCTAAAACACAAGGACTTGGTGACAAAAGATAACATAACTACATTGTTATCCATGGAGAAAGGAATAGAGAAATAGAATATCTATCTATCTATATATAATCATATCTATATATGTGTTATCATAACCTAATCCCACACAGCGTAGCTTTTATTTGGAAATGGTTTTGGTTTTGTTTCAGGATTTTTAAAATTTATATGTATTAATTAAAAAAAAGTTAGAAAAAGCTTGTAAATAAATTTTCAAAATGTCATTAGGACTAGTTGACATTTTCAACTGAAATGTAATGCTCCCATACAGAGCATTCATTCTTATGAAAGCATGTGAGAAAAGCATATGCAGAATCAGTACTATCAGTGGGTTGATAGCTTGTTCACTGAGATGGAAAGCGTAGCAACTAATGTCCAGGCCTGAAGTCAACCTTGCCTTTAGAGCTCTTCCATCTATATTCAACATGTAAGCAGGAAACATGTACCCCATAACCAGATGATTAGGGCCAACATCCGAGTTACATGAAATCTTCCTAAAAGTTTCAGGTGAATGCTACAGACACAGGGCTATCAATTATTCTAAGAGCTGGATTTCCCTTTTCTGTTATTTTTTTTTTTTTCCCCCCTTAAGTTTTGGTAAGGTTGTGCTTCAGGGTGGAAACAAATCTGGATACTTTATCTTTTTTTGGGATAGAATAGTTGTTTTCCAGTCTTGTAACCATGTAACTACAGTCAGTATTATTTAGTTCTCATTTAAGTTGCAGTAAGATAAATGTTGTGTTCACCCCATTGGTCAAGAAGGCAGATGTAAAGAAAGACAAGCTCAGGCAATTACAGATTTGACTGCCTACTTCAGTTTTAAGAACAACGACGACAACAACAACAACAACAACAAAAGAATGGAGTAAGTAATTAAAGAAAGACTCTGAATATGCATAAAAGATAACAAGAAGATGTGTTATGGTCACAATAGATTTATCAAGAGCAACTCATGTCAAGGTAGTATGAATTTATTTTGATGGCGGGTCACAGCCGGATGAATAGTGATGAGCAGTAGCTACCATTTTTCTTGATTCCTGTCAGGCTTTTAATACCATCTCACATGGTAATCCTTTGAACAATTTGTGGAAATATGGTCTAGATGGTGCTCACAGATGAGGAAACGCCACTGTTCGAAAACAAGTTTTTTCAAATATAGTTATTAATGTTATAGTCAAGGTGACTTCCTGTTTGACCTATGTTTGATAAGTGTGCACAATACTGTTTACACAATACAATGAACACTTTTCTTACCTATGGTTCACTCTGTTTGATATTAAAAGCTCATAGGTACCAGAAGGAACCAATTAAAAATAGAGTGAGGCAGGAGTACTCTAATTGAGGACTTCAAATGAAGAAATGTGGACTAGAAAGTGAAAAAATCTTTCTAAAGGCCAGGATAACCAGATGCTGGGAAAAATGCTGAGGAAAAAATGTGGAATTTCTGGAAAAATATATTGAGAAAATGGTTTAGATATGTTCATTCTGCTTACGTAGGGTGGTTGAGGCTCAGAGAAGGATTCACTTGCTGTAACTGAGATGGCTAAAACTTTAGATTTCAGTTCCTTAGTTAGGGTCCATTGCAATTGACTGAGAAAATTAACAGAAGTTACAAGCAGGAAATAACTTATTTTATCTTAGAATAGGTGCTTAAGCAGATAAGCTGTTGTCTGGAAAAGCCTAATTTTCTCCCTCACCTCTACAGATTGCTTAAGGGATACTATTTCATGATTAATTTTTAGAGTTTTGAAATTAGGAGAGTCCCTGTCGAGGCCTATCTCCTGTGGCTTTATAGGTGTTTCAGTTCCATAGATCTTCCCCTAAAACTCTGTATTGTGCCACATTCTCTCTCCTTCTTACACTGTTCACAGGTCTTCCATAAAGACCAGGTATTCAAAACTATGAACAGAAATGTTCAAGCATGTCACTCCTAACATATTTATATTAAAAATGTATAAATATATTATATCCTTCAGTTCTTGAGGTAAATAGGCCAAATAGTGCTTTACCTTGAACAAAATAGTATTTTTACATATTAATCAAGGCAAAAAGCACTCCATTCTTTTGCAAAGAAAATATTAATGTGACAGATTTACAAAATTTACAGATAACAGATCCTCTAAATTATTAAGACCTTCTGCAGCACACATACAATGCTATTCAAACATAATGAACTAAATGCTTCACATTAGTTCCTTTCTATTTTAGTTTGGTGACGTTCTTTCTGATCCACAGTATTAATAGATAAAAAAAATTAATGAAACCCAAAACGTCTTCATGTAGATTCTGTTATTTCATGTATGGAACATGGGAGAGTTTTCTGGAGAGTTTCCTGGAGACAGGGACATTGCCTTTGAAACCTTTGGCACATCAGTAGTTTTATACACAAAGCAATTCACTTAGTCTTTCTTCTAATTTTTAGCTAAGCTACTGCACAAACTAATATAATATACAAAAACGAACGATCTGATGATCGTTCTGATTATCAATGAAAAGCTTGGAAACAACATATTTTCTTTTCACAGTGTTATAAATAACAATAAAGCTATGTGAAGAGCAGTCTGTTGAATTGCATAAAGTTTTGAAGATCCTAAGGGCATGTTCTGCCAAGTGGCTGCAGTCCTCAGATGGACATTTCTGTGAAAAATTTGACTTAATTTATGAAGATATTCATGCTCCAAGAACTAAGGTCCAAATTATAATCAGCTATTTGTTCAGACACAGTCCTCGTCTGAAAAGGATTTCAGGATTGGCTGAAAGGAAAATAAATAAAAATATGAAATTATTTCTCAGTTGGATACAAATTTGAAAGAACCTCTAGATGATAACTAATGTATCTCTTTCCAACACCCTGAGATTTGCCATTCTTGAGAAAAAGGTCTGGTCAGATGCCATACGAAATCCATGGCAAAGCTCCCCATTAGCTGCAGGACACTCATGGTAAATTTCAAAGACATGAAGGGCAATGGAAAGGTCTTTTCATCAAACAGGAAAGAGGAATTGATTTCTTTCAGATTTGTCATCAAGGTATGTTTCTAGGTTATTGCATATAGAAAAGCTGACATCAAAGGAGATGCCATGACTAATCAGCAGTAGGGTAATTAATGCTTCAGATAACAGACCCACTCCTCACAGGTATCTGAAATTAAGGAAAAACATATTGTTAGACACTTGAAAAGATTTTAATATGGTTCCCATCTTTCCCTCATTTTGATTAAATCAAAAAGTCTGAGCAAGAAATGTTGCAATATTTTACTCAAACTCTATAATGACATTACAAAAAAACCTAACTGCAGTGCGAGCACATTGCCATTGCTCCTGCAGCATGTGTGGTGTTTGTGGGTATATGCAAGCCAAGCCTGATATCTCTCAGGGCTAGAGACAGCTGGGTTTGGGAAACATTGAATTTAGGCTTTTCTTCTTACCAAAGGAAAAAATGAATTAACTTTTGGACTTAATATTTTTGAATGAATGGGTAAATTGGTTGTGTGACAGCCACGTCTGACAGTTTTATATACAGTCTTTATGAGTTGAAATTAAGTAAAATGAATGACTGCATTCAATATGTTTTCCTGGGTTAACAGAATAGGTTTTCATTTTAATTCATCCTATAGTCATAATTGAAGTCATGTTCAAACTGATACCTAGGTTTTACTAGAAGATATAAAAAAAAGTTAAGTTTATATAAGAGGGAGAGTATGAGAAAAAAGATATATATACATATATATTTAATGTCATGGTTTCAGAAAAAGAGATTTCCAGCTAGTCTAATTTTATGTAACTGGAATGTGAGAACCCATATTCCAATGGGAATCACTGTTTTTTCTATTCTGCAACATAAAATGAATAAACTTGGATTTACTTGCTGCCAAGACAATGCTCTAGTACTCAGGTTAAAAAACCCCACAAACCTGCTTTTCACCATAAATGCTGTAAAGAATCTTCTCAAATAAACTTTCTTCAGAAACTGATAGGTCTCTAAAAGCACTTCATACCTGATGAATTAGCATCTTCAGATGAAAAACCTTTTGTCCAGTTTTAATTAATGTGCTGATGCATTACTCATATTTCCTGGATTGAGCTACATCACACCCCGTGAAATTCCTTGTGTTCCACTTCTAGTCAGTGAAGAGTGGAATCTCAATTATGATTAAAAATTATTGTTGCATCTTCTTCAAAGACTCTCTATCCTTTCTTGAGAGTTGTTACAATTTGATTCCTCTGAGGCACAAAACACAGGGCTAGGCTTTTTCCTCAGATGTTAAAAAATGGTTTAACATGAAGAATCAAGTGAGTAAGCCTGTTCACAAGACCATCCAACCAGGACCATTTTACATTTGATGAGAAGGCTTTCAAAAGAAAAAGAAAAAAAAAGTCTCTGTAATGCCCTGAAAAATGACAAGACTGAGGCTGTTGGCAGTGTTGATATTTATTGTTGTCAAGAGTTTCATTGCTAGAGATATGTATTTCCACTTTCACCTCTCTACCATGAACAGTGGAAGACAGTTTATGTCTTCTATGACATTTTGTTTACAATGGTCATTCATAGCACTCCTGTCCAGAAGCTCTATAAAGAAAACACAGAATAATTTAATTTGGAAAACACCTCTGGAGGCCATCTGGCCCAAATCTCTGCTCAAATCAGGGCCAACTTCAAAATAGATCCAACAGAAGGATATGAAGGTCAATAACGGGAGTCCTTATATCTATGATCTCCATCTGAGACCAGCTTAGTATACAGTTTCATTCTTATCAACACACATATTTCAAAGTTCAGGTATAAGCATGAAGACATAAATATGCAATACATATAATCAGAATATTCCTCACTGCTCTCAGAGTATAATTTCCAGATACAAGATGGCAATAAAAGACAAGATTGTCTTTTATTAAATTGTCTTTAATGGAAAGTTAATTAATAACAGATTTCAGAACAATTGGAAGAATCAACAGTTTGCTTTATCAATATAAGTGTATTTTGTTACTAGACGTGATATAAATACTCAAGGAATGATCTGGGAAAAGAAAATATGGTTTCTGCAAAGACACTGAGGTGGTGCAGCAAATCTAGCATCTAGGGCAAACCACAAACCAGACTGAGAGAGCGAAAGCAAGATCATCAGTTGCTTTAGTCGTCTCACAAAGATGTTTGATTCAGTATGGTACAATGGTCACAAGTTAGAAACTGTTAATTTTGCTAAAAGACATGTATGAACAGTTGGATACTGTTGAGCAGTATTGCTCAACAACAACCTGAAGATTAATTCAAGCTGATAAGTAGCATGCAGATGATTCCACTCAGTATCCCCTAGCACCTTCCTGATTGTTAACACTGAAAGCCTGGGCCGTAAAGCTGTGATAGCCATAAGCTTTAGGCCACAGGTCAGGAGCAAGTAAATTACAGTAGAAACCTTAAAACAATAGGACAGAATAAAAAAGATCTGATTCATACTCTTAAACCCCCCCAAAATGAGAGGCATACCCTACAGAAAATCCAAAGTGACATGATGAAACAGGTCATAGGAAGATGAAATCTCCCTTACATTACAATATAATAGAGTTATGGAGAAATGATAGTAGGGTAATAGAGTTATGGTTTCTAAATTTTTCAGACCCTGGGACAAAACAGGAAAAACAATTATCAACCTATGTAAATTAGATCATGTTTTAAGAATAGTGTTTCTATGGGGATTTCTTTTAGGTAAATTCTGGTATATGTTGGTAGGTATGAATAACTGTTTTGGGGTTTTTTTTAATATCTGGAAATGCCTGACAATTTTTGAAGTCAGATCAGAACCATTCCACTTTCTTTTGGTGTTCAGAGTCTGGTGGCTTCATTTGATGGCCTTTTCTTCTTGCACTAGACAAAAGTGGCAAGCAGACAGTCCCTATACTCTCTCTTCATCTCTTTCACAGCTTACTGTGATGGATTTGAAGGCCAGAAACTTAATGTTATATACGTGTTTATATAGCACCTAATACCAGGTGCTATATAAGCATAGAATAACAACAAAACCCCCCAAACCTATTCTTACCACAGAGAGAAATATGCTGTGATACAAATAATGAATATATTTAGACTCAGATGCATGGGTTAATTTTACAATGAACATTTTTTGTGCTTCAAAAAACAGTGAAAGGGAGAGACAGGAAGGAGGTAATGCTCTAAAAACCACTAAACTATTTTTTTAAAAAATTCATGCAGCAGTTTCAAACTGCATATGCTTTTTAGCCTAATTAAGCATATGCTTAAGCAATTATTGATTTGATGTGCTCACTCCAGGGCTCAGAATGCAGAAGGTGTTTTGTGACACTGGGAAATATGTTGCTATGCAATTCTAAGAAAACTCTGGAGGCAGCTGAGTAGAGTTTGTCTTACTAATGTTGTTTGTAAAAGCGTATTCTTTTCTGTCAGACCTACCAAAAGAAAAACTCAGATCTAAACACATGAGAATATATTTGTAGAATATAGACAGAAGAAATGAACAATATACAATACCCAACCCATTCCCTAACCTCTCTATAAAACATCTCATACTCAGTTGTACTCAGTGACAGTTGAATCAATTGACCTCAAGCCAAGTAACTCAAATCAAGTACCAGCTATTTTTCATCTAATTCAAGAATCAGTTCCCCTTTGAATTCTCCTTTAGGAGTGAAAAGGAGGTAGGCTTGGCCTTCCCAGAATCCTTTGACTTTTATTCTTTCTGGCTTGAGGAAACATCCTCTATTATCTCTGAAGAAAGACTTTCAGAGGAACACATGTTCCAACAACCATCCTGTGAAGGGTGTATTGAAGAGGTGTCTTTTTCTTGCTGGACTTCTGAACTGAACCCATTTCTAAATGTTTGATCCACCTTTTGAAATGGAGTCTGGAGTTTCTTTCCTAACTAAATATCTTATTGCTACAGTTTTGACATATGCAAATAATTTAAGAACATTACATATTGCGTGCGCCCAGAAAGCCCAGTCCATTTCTACAGAAAAGCACTTGCAAATACTTTGTTTTTCAGTGGTTAAAATTCCCATGTGTTTTGCATTATAGTAGCAATAACAATAATACTCTTGATGTAAAGATGATCTTCTTCTTTTACTACCAAAATGTGACAGTACTAAGAACAGAAGGCTTTTGGAAACACAGAAATAGTATGTATACTTCATTTGTGCAGTATATATTCTAATTATGTGCTGCCTAGAATTCCTTGGGATATTTCTTGACTGCTTGTAAATTTACACTAGTGATACTGACTGGCACAGCAATTGCATGTCAGCTATTATCTGTGGAAACAGATTAAAGCATCCCTGAAGCTTTTTTTCTTTATTTGAAAAGAATTTTCAATCATTTGAAAGCATTCAGAGAAGGCAAATGAACAAAAAGCAACCTATTTTCAAGTTCAAGCATACTCTGGCTTTTGATTATGGTCATCATATAGATAATAGTACAGTATTAATCAGTACTGTTTGGCAAAAATTTACATCTCTCCATGAGCACTGGTTTTGGAGGCAATGAACAGGGAATGTCATGAGAACCAGTATGCACTGTTATCAGCATGGCAGAAGATGCATTTGCAGGCAATAGAGAAGGTTAAAATACATACTCAGTAAGGATGGTCATCTCTTTAGTTAACACTTTAAAAGTGCTATATTGTGATCATGAGCAGGGGCCTAAATGGTCAAAATTATCTTTGTGTTTGTAATTCAAATACAGATAAATAAATTTTATTTTACTTCACATACCCATTTTTATATTTGTTCTTCTCTAATTTCAGAATATCTGACTGTACAGGCACATAAACCAGTGTCTTCATGGGGAGGTACAGTGTTAAATTCATGTTCGAAATGAAGGGATATTTCCTCCGTGATTCTTTGAAGGCATAGACCTCCCAGAAAAAATACAGATTCTGGAGTAGGACTGGTAAGAATTATCAAATTTCAAAAGAAAATTGAAAAAATACATTATGGGAGGTCATGAAGATTATAGGAATGCCAAAGATATCACATCAAAAGAAGTAGCTGAAGGAAGAAAGAAAGCTGGGGAAAAGAGTGAAAGAGAGGATGGGAGGCTTAGGAAGGGAGAATTCTGACAGGTAGTAGGTGTAAAATGCGTGGAAGCATCTTAGGGGAAGATTAGCTCCTGTGGGTGAATGTGAGAAAATCCCATGAGTCAGTATCCTACGGCAAGATTGTTTTAAGACAATAGAAACGAAAAATATAAGGTTAAACACCAGCAGTGGAATAATTTCTCGTATTTTTCCTAACCTGATTAAGAAACAGAGACTGAACAGTGATTGACTCATGTCTAGGATGAATAGAAGTCAGTTAATTAGAATATATGTGATATGTCTAGGAAGGGGAATAATATTTAGGATTTCAAGAACCAACTTCAGAGAGATAGGTTTTGCATCACTGGCTGCCTGAAGGAACATGTCAGGATATTTTGAGATGATAAAGCAAGGTGTCTTTGAGGGAAAGCTTTAAGCTCTGAAGTGTTCCAGAATGGTCTAAAATGGCTCTTTGGCCAGAAAGGGGACAGGTGGGAGTGATTTTTAAATTATATATATCAACTTCTAAAAAAACCCCAGGTTTTAATAACACATATTTTGCAGACTTAGGTAGAAGTTCTCTGGGCTTAAAATATTTTCCCTTAGTAAATGTTGCCCAATATACTTCTTAGTTATAGAAGGTATTTCATGATTTTCATATGGTGTGAGTACATAACAGCTTTTTCAAATACAGAATGTACTTTTTTTTTCAAGATTTTTTACTTCTGCATGCCTCATTATTAGCAATTTGATAATTCCCATGAGTTAAAACAAGCATAACATCCTATGATGACTCATATAATCTCTTAATTTCGATTTCAAAAACATTTTGGAATCTCCTAAATCTCTGAATGAAAATAATCTAAAATCCTTGATCCTCTGGGAAGCTAAAGATATCTGATAATAAAAAAGCTCCCTTTCTTAGTAGGATTTTACTGACTCCCAGAAAACGTTATATTACAAACTCTTCAGCAGCAGAGGTCATTTTGCTATTGGATTCTCACCAAAGCTGTGAACAAAAGAACTTTCCATTTTCTCTCTTGATTGCTCAAAGTGTACCTCTGCCAACATGGAATATGATTGGCTTTTTCTTAAGATCATTCTGTGAGCACAAAATTTTTATACCTGAGTCTAGGTGGCAACAATATTTATCCCAAGGTTGATTTAATTCATTTTAATTTTGCAGACTTTCTGTATCTAATCTCAGAGGCCACACATTTATCTTTTAAAATGATTCTTTTCTGCTGTGTTTTAAACTTTTATGTTTAGTGAGTGCTTATGTGCTTCATTTTTTTTAATATTAACTCAAAATATATTGCAACTGTTACTTTATAACATGTATTATACGGAGATTTTATGTGGTTTGTCCCTTTTGGGGGAAAAGCATGAACTTAATTTTGGATTTAGCTACCTCACTAGTACCAATAGGAAGAAATATATCTTAATAGGCATCAAGATGTCTCTTTTCATGAATGTTAATATTATATTTATAAATAAAAATGAAAGACTTCTAGTATGCTCTTGAAATTTACCTATGGTACGTCCTCTTCACCTGTACATATAAACTCACACAAAACCAAGTCAAGTCATACTAAAGCAGAATTGATTTGGAACACCTAGAATTTGTTTAATGGAACTGTGTATGCTAATAAAAGAAGCAGATGAAAAATGTGTATGGGGAGAAATGTGATATTACTCACTGGGCTGTAGATAACTCCTTACAAGAGCCCAAGAACAGTTAAATCCCTCTAAGATCTTCATATCTAGGGATATGGAAATAAGGAATTGAAGTAAGGCTATATCTATGCTACATGGTGAATTAGTTCTTGTGTGGACACTCTTTGACCTTCAGAGAAATAACCTTCTCTTTGGGAGAGGAGGGACAAAGAGTCCATAAAAAGTGTCTGTGTGTCAAGGCTTGCCGGAACTCCTTAAAACAAGAATGAAGAGCTGGAATGATTGGTCTTTTCAAAGTGATCATTGCTGGTGAACCAGTTGCTATTTAGCTGCTGTAGGAAGAGGCAGCGTTTTTATTCATTTTCTTCCTGTTCTCCTTAATCAGTTTGAAAATGGCAGTGAACTGTAAAGAGTCTGTAGATGATACAAAATGTTCAGGACAGTCAGATCTAAAACTGCCAATACAGAATGACTAGCAATAAAATGATGGATGTAAGACTGCCAGCAATGCAAAGTGCTGTGCAGGGGGGGAAAACCAACCTTAACTACGTTTACACATCGGCAGGCTCTAAATTAACTATTACCTCTTGGGAACAAGGTCTTTGAGCCACTGTGAATGCTTCCCTGCAAACATCTGTTCTCTGAAGATTAGCAGTTGAAAATGGCAGCAATATTTCAAATTGCTAGAAAAGAAGTGGAGACGAAACAAGTTGTTTTATTTTACGCAAATCCTTGAAGCACCTACAGCTAATGTAATGGTGTGCAGTTCTGGTCACTGCTTAAAACCACTTAGAAGATATATGTGTTCTAACTCCTTATGCAGGCAGTAAGGGCATCAAGTAAAATAATTAGGGTACAAGCTCTCATAAAAAGGGGAAGACTTTTTAAGTGAGGCACTTTTGATTTTGTTTGGTTTATTGTCTGGATATTTTTTCCTAATTAATTTGTGGAATAGTGGAGCAGACTGCTGTAGAAACCAAAAGATCAGAAAGGGATGACGTGTTCATGCAGGACGCATTCATTTATGCCCATCTTGAAGATGAACTGCCTGGCAATGCAGGCCTCCTCTATCATATGATGACAGGAGCCTCAAAAACACTTTGTGCCAACTGAGTTGCCTCAGGATCTCACAAAAATAACCCTGGATTTGTGGTTATCTCCTAGTCTTCCTTTACCATCCTCCATTACAAGTGGAAAGAAATAGGAAATTCAGGTTTAGAAATCTGATTCAAACTGCGGTGGATTGTATGCTAAATTGTGTGGCTATGGCAAGGGTCTGGATAGCTAATTCAGATGCATATCTCTGCACTGTATATTAATTCCTACAAGAAGTTTAGGACAACAGGATGCTTAGAAGGCCAAACATTCAAAAAAGGGATTGAATATATTCATAGCAAATAGACTCCTTAGTGGCCTTCTCAGGTCAGCATATCTACATAGCTGATATTTATTTTTGATATTATATATCCTACTAGTGATGTCTGGGCAAATTGAGTAAGAAATCTGATCATACATGGTTTTCATATATCTAAGTAACTAAGAACTAAAGACAGAATTGGTTTTGAACATAATGCAGCACAGAATTACTGCTTTCTTACTTTCTAGAAGGCAGATAACTGACCTGGAGACATAGCACAGTTTTATGCTAGGCAGATGTAGAAACACAACTACTGTGGCAGATTGGGTTGATGATGATCTTGTGAAAGAGTATTATTTTTGTTCAGTAAGAGCAAGGGCTTCAAGATTAGGATCAAAGCTTGAAGGTTTCCTCTTTAAAGAAACATCAGAAAACAGCAGCAATCCTGTATTTTTCTGTATCTACTCTATCTGTCCAACATCCCTCCTCACTGTGCAAACAACTTTCTTATCCCTGCAATCCAGAGTTGTAACTGAGGGTCTGTTTCTTTTTGGTTGTTGAATTAGAGGCTCTGCGTTCACTGCAATTCACCAGACAGATGTGTTCCCCTAATTTACAACAGTCATCCTTTACTATAAAATCACTTAGTGAGCTCTGATAGAATGATAGATCTTATCCACAGCTGAATGATTTTAATTTAATTAATAGGACTTCATGCTTAAAAATGACCTCAGGGGTTTTGTGTTTTATTTTGCATTACTTCTGGGGTGATACCTTCACATAACCATTGAGCTGTGTTTAAAGTTTCTGCTACCAAAATGCTGTTTGTAGCATGTGGATGACTCCCCTCCAAAAAAAACTGTGTTAGCTGCTTCCTCTGGCTCCTCCAACCCTAATGGAAACTTTCACAAGCAGGAAATTTCTTTCATTACTACAGAATTGCCTCACTGGGCTTTGGTGCCTTGCATATTAAAGCAGATTTGTGTGCTAAATTGAAATTTTAGCAAACAAAATTACTCAGGATCTCCTTATTTATAGAACTGACTACTGAGGAATTGAATTTAAATTCACATAAACATATGTTTCTTTGAAGTTTCCCCACCGTCATCACTACTTTGTTACTTGTCCTTTTAAAGATAACGTATCCTACTACATTTTCAAGACTGAGATATAGAGGGAAATATTGTTTCTTCCCTTAGCAATCCTTTTCCTACAGCCAGGGGTTTGTTTCTTTTGGTTCTGGGTTTTTTTGGTTTCTTTTTTTTAATAAAAGGACAGACTGAACCCTTATGGTCAAACCTTGTTCATGCAAACAGTTGTCTTGAAACTGGTGAAAGTTCTGAAAGAACAGGCAGAATAATTCAAATTTTCTCATATTTTTAGAGCTACAAAAACCCCCTACTTCTATCTGTTGGGTGAACTATAATAAACACAACAAGTAGCAAACAGCATGCAAGATCCTGTCAGACATACAGAACAGAGAATGGAAGAGAATATTGAGAATTTTGAAAGACATATTTTGAAACCTTCCCTCTTTACATATTTGCTAAACGTTTAAATGGACTGCATCTTGTGATATAGTTTTGATTCCTTCCTACTGGGAACTGATTTGAAAGCTGTTCATAAACCCAAATTGTGCTGCAGTTAAAAAAACCCAAACAAATATTTAAATAAGCAAATAAAAATATTTGCAGAAGTCAAATCTATATTCATGTAGCAAACTTCATCTCAGGCAATAATCAAGTAAAGCAAGTACAACAGCAGTATTGTATTCAAAATACAATTACATCACATTATACATATGCAAGACATCATAAGCATTTTTTTAATATTTAAATTTCAAACAATAGCTGCTTTTATGTTGGAAGTCTATATGATCAGATTACAATTTTTTGTGGCTTTTCCCTATAATGTGAATGATAAGAATATTTTCTGAAAGCTGAATTTAATTTGTTTATGTTAATCAGAAACAGCAGTAGAATGTTATTACTATTCATACAACAAGAAGCTATCAATGAAATCAGATGAAGCCCTCATGATGATTAAATCTGGAGTTATATTGACATCTAATTTAGATTTAATATGCTAATATGTTACAGTGTAATGGAGTAAGATCAAAGTGTCGATGATAATTACTTAGAAAGTTTCAGTATCATATTGCATTCATTTGACTAGTTCCCATGACTTGTAGATGACACTGGGAGATTTCTTCTGAAACAATTTACAAATAAAATAATCAGCAAGGTTGGTTCACTTATTAAATGGGACTACACATGGAATAGTGGCATTTCATGTGTCAGTGTGATCAGAAGCAAGAAAACAGGCTTGAAACTAACTAAAAGATCCTATTTGGACAATTTTAATTTGGATTATATATTCTTGCTCTTGTAGTGGGCATCAAAAAAAATCACTTTTTCTAGGCCATTGACTGTTTGGAGTTCTTTTTTCACAATATAGAAATGGAAAATGCCACACATTCACAGTAAAGGCACCTCCTGTAAGTAGCAAATTCTCTGTAAAGAGACATCTTCAGTGATTCAGAGGAAGAGACAATCTGACAGGTCCACCATCTGCTTCCTGAAACATAAAACGACAACACTTCTATCCCAGGGAGTTTATTATCTCAATTTGATAATGCAACAAATAATGTAAAACATAATACAGACATCAGCTGCTTGTAGTGAGCAGCTGAAGAAGGAGAAAAAAATGTGAACATGGGAACTCTGACTGAAGAAATTAGAAAATTGTTTACATGTAATTAAATTAGAAGGGAGAATCTGTTTGTGTTGTTCCAACACACAATAAAAATATGTTTAAGAAACAAATTTTTTCCTTGGAATGTAGGTTCCAAGTTTCAGATCACTTTAGCTGAGGTTTTTCCTTTAGCTCCCACAGAATTTTTCTCTTAAACTCTTGACAAACTTCACTTTAAGACTGAAATTAATTAAATCTAATTTGAGACATGCAATTACAGTGCCCAAGCTGGAAATGTATGCTTCTGAGGTCCTGTTCCAGCACTCATTGAGTGTGATACTGATTTTAGGCAGGATGAATTGCTTGCTGAAGTGCCTGCTTCTCTCCTTTCATTATAACAGGAGCCAGTAACACCCATACTTCCTACTGAAACAAGGGGGGTGAACCTGGACTGACAGTCAGGACTGAAATTGCCCTTATGACACCAAATATTCAGAGAAATTTAGTCAAATCACAGTGCTAAGGAGGACACCAGAGAATGGGATCCATGGGATCAGAGTTTCACTCGAGGTGTGAGAAAAATGATTAAATCTAACTTTTCTGGTGTGTCAGGTAAGTGGTGAGGAAAATTAAAGGATGCGCTATTGTTATAACCAAAGAACAGTCTATTTGTGAGTTGGAAGGAATGTCTATACTTTAATTACTCACTAACCAGAGTTTTTATGTTTGGAGGTAATATTATGTCTTCTGGAACTAAACTGGTGGTGGATTACAGGGCATTTTTAGAGATGGAGATGGGTGAAGTATTGTCATAAGTGCTGTGTTGCATCCTCTAAATACTGCTGTATGGCTTGCCTACACACACCTTTGTATTATTGTGAAAAAGATTGCACATAACAATTATGCAGGGCGGTGCCTGTTACATTGCATACTTATTCTGTGAAATTGCATACTTATTCTGTGAAATATCCCGTTTCCTGTTTCAATGTTGCTGCTAAGGATACATCAATACCAAGAAATAAAGAACTGTTCAAGCTCTTTGTAAGATGGACTAATGCTGTATTGACACCGTTGCTCAGTCCTGCAGGCAGTAAGATTGTATTAGCACAATACAACACCCAGATATTACCTCAAATACAGCATCGAACCTTTTGCCTTCAGTTCTAGAGCTAGTTCAGATACATCAATGTTATTTCCATGTACAGCATAGAAACGTTCTCAGATTTTCTTTCTTCTTATGTGGGTATCAATATCTTTCCATATCTTGGCCTCACCAATGTCTTCTTGTATTTGGAATGTTTAGATTTGTTTGGATTTCTGAGGCTTGGATAATGGTGAGAAAATGCTTGTTTCATGAATGCAGGAAAGGAATATGGGTTTAAAACATGAAGCAGACTAATATAGTCTGTGTGGAAATCATCAGGGAATGTAACACACCACACTACTAACTGCAGACTCAGGTCTCCAAATCACTGCACATTATTTTATGAAGAAGATGTCCTTCATTCTCTTCCAGTGAATCCCTTTCATTGTATAAGAAATCTGAAATAATAACTTGATAAGGGATAGGGGAAGCATGCTCTCTGGGTTCACCCTATGCTGGGCAAGTAGTTTGTTTGCTCTGTACCTATTTCACTTAGCTGGACTGCGTCAGGAATGATGCTGTATTTAAGCTGAGTGAGAGTTAATCAGTTCAATTGCACTGGAATGGGCTGGAGACTTCTTACAGGAGCTGGTCAGCAGGCAGATGTAAGGAGTCGGTAGCCCCTGGCAATAGGGCATTGGTAAGCAAAAGAGACTGAGGACAGTAATCTCTTCCTTGGCACGCTCACAGCTGGAAGAGGATGTGTCCACAGTTTGAAAGGAAACCCATCCCAATTATCCAGATTTCTAATAACAGGGATCCAATCTGGCAGAAAAGAGCCTGGTACTTTTTTATCCCACATTTTCAGGTGAATATGCCCAACACTGTGGTATGGACATAAGAGAATAAAGGGCCTTTAAAAATGTTACATTATTATTTTTTTTCTCCCCCCACTCAAGACCTTCTTGTCCTCGGAGGCTATTTCTAGAATGGGAAAACTAAGCAACTGGGAGCGAAGAGATTCTTTCTGTAGTCACCTGAGGGTTGTTACTCTTACTCAAAACTGCTCTCACAGGATCAGATATATTTATGTTTATATGGTTTCAAGCAAGATTCTAACCTCTTATTTTTCTTGTCTGTCAATAGTACATAAACAATTTAAACTCCTTGGGTTTTGACTATTACAGGACCAAGTCAGAGTCATTGAAAAAGAACCATTATTTTATTATCTACCATCATCATTATCTAAGTTTCTTTTTCATACAGCTGTAGAGTAATGCTATAGGTCTTTGTTAAGTCACAGTTTCAGTGGGAGGTTGGGCTTGTTTCTGTGTCTATGCAGGTGACATAATATTATGAGAGTCACGCACAGCTTTTTCCTGGACAATGTCAGATGAGTATCTTTTTATAATTTGATTAATGTCCAATTATTTGTTTAATTCAGACTTTTTTGGAAGTTTTTTATGATTCTGTTACTCTCATGTGAGTATTTTTGGAAAAAAAACCAAACCAAACCAAACCAATCTTTCTCCTCCTTAATTTATTGTAACCTGTCTACATTTTTGAAATCACATCCCCTTCCCAAGCTGTGGCTAGCAGCAGAGCCAACATCCACAGACTCATAGTAAGGAGGATGTATGTATCTATGCATTTCTGTGAACTCCCAAATGGCTTCATCTCTGAAGCTTCAGGAACCCTAAGGAACTAAACCAAACTGAAGTCTCAAAGCTGAGCCACCCTCCCAATTCAAAGCAACTTCTGTCACTGAAGATGTAAGAAAGATTTTCATGGAGTTTTACTACATAGATATTGTAGAATCTTCATTAATCCCTGTGTCCTCTCTACTGGATAGAAATGTGTAGGATATGATGCTGAGCACTAACATAAGAGAGGCTGGTGGCCCTGTTTCCAGCACTGAGCTCTCAGTCAGGATGACAATATATTAAAAACTCCATCTGGATTCTCTTTTTTTAATCTTCCTTCCTCTCCAGGTAAAAGATCAGGGGAGGTAAAAAAAATAATCCTTCCCCCCCCAACAAAATCGTGTTTATCAGTAGACGCATTGTTATTATTTAGGCTTGTCATTGGTGGGGTGGGAGTGGGGTGGTGTGAGGGTAGCCACAAGAGCAGAATCACTCCACATAGTGACATAAACCCTAATTTTCTAGGGGGCAATGTGTAGCAGGTGGGTATTGATTTCTCTCTGGTCTGTCCTACTACACACACAGAACACACACCAGTCAAGGCCCCTACCTTGGGGTCTGGGTGTGCCCTTCACCCTTGAGGCATGGGAATGGGGCAGCATCCAACCATTTGAGTCTCTGAGCCATGGCAGGGGTCTCGCTGCCCTGTGTAGCTGTCCCATCCCGGGCTCAGACTGCTGCAGAGTGGTGGACCTCTGTGGATGTGTCCCCACTGAGGGACTACTGCTATTTGTGCTACTGTTTTTTAACTTAAATGATCAGCAGCACACCCCACACCCCCCAATAACCCTGTTGGTCACATATCCCCAATCTCTTTGACTTATACCCTGTCTAAAGTCTATTAGCAGTGTCTGCCTGGAGTAGCATTGCCTTCTAATCTCCTGCCCAAAATGTGTTACCAAGATGTAACGCAGTTAAGAACTTATCTCTGATTCTTTCCAGTGTACATCTAAACCATTACAGGAGGGCAGATGTAGTTCAGATCTCATCTAGCAGTGCTTTCAGGTAAGCCTCCCTTATGATAATTATCTGTGTTGCTTTGTCTTTCCAGTGCATATCAGAAACACTGAATCAGTTGGAGCTGGGCAGATACAGACCTCGTTTTATCTGAGCTGTGCTTTTGGGCAGATTTCACCGTGTGACAAGGCTATTGACTTTTTAATGTATAAAACATTTTGAATTGAAGACTTTAGACACATCAACCTATAGATAACACAAATTGTAGTGTGTGGTGCATTCTTGCTCTATCCCAGAAGCATCCTTTTCTCTCCCTCTGTCTCTCTTTAGCAGAGAACATGACAACCACAAGTGAGAAATCCTTACCTTTAGATCCCAGTTCAGCTCAGTTTGTCAGTTCACTGACTTTTAATTTCCCACTTCTGCTTTCCACTCCTGGGTGAGCAGTATACAGAACCCATTTATTCTGTCATATCTGAAACAATTTTGGCACATTTAGAGAGTTTAGAGCAAAACAAAAGGTGTATTTTATATAACTAAGGTGGTTGATTCAGTTGGCCAGGGCAGGAGATACTACTGGGAAGATGTATAGAACTAGCATCTCTTCATTTTTTTTCTTCAAACCTTGAAGCCACAGTTTAGTTACTATCCCTGAAGAACTTCATAAATTAATTATGTGCAGAGTAGACATCAAGATAAATGAGAGGAAAATAAAGATGTCTACTCTTAGATGTCTTGAGATACTGAGGAACAGAAGATTAAGGTCTCTATGACAATCTGTGAAGGACAGTTTTGCCCTCACAATCCAGGGACATATTTGCTTGCACATCCTGTGAAATATTCCAAATATTATTAGTGTTTCATCTGTGCTGGTGCCAAAACAAATGCTGGTAGAAAATGTGTTGCAATGAACAATGTGAAATATACCACATGGCTGTCCATCTGCTTCCAGTCTTACAACCACAAATAGTAATCACTGTTTTTCATTTACCATTTCATATTGATATTTGAAGTTTCATGTTCATTAATGTTTGCTAAAACACATATTCATATAAATATGAAATTGTACCTACTTATGGAAAAGTTATTATTAAGATTTCAGAGTGCAAGAAATGTTTCTGATTAAATTTTGTCAGTTTTATGATAAAAATAATTTGTGTTCAGTTCATCAACATTGCTTTGTCTCTTAAATCTCAGAAACATACAAAAATTTAGGTGACTGCACATTTTGCTGTGCAGTCCTAAAATGTGTTTTACCTACTTTGGTACTGCTAGTTTCTAATTGAGGTACTGTGCAATAGTCCATCTGTCATGGAAGAAGAGAAGCAACAAGGAAAATGGCAGTGAAGAAACAGGAGGAAGAGTATTGGTTTCATTTGACAAGGACTCAATCCTTTGACTGAGTCAGGATTTGATTGAAGTCAGGATTCGTCAAAAAGAGAGCCAGAAAAATGCTGAAGTAGGAAGCTGAATAAAAGATGCCAAAGGAGAAGGAAGAAGAACAACAAGTATAAGAGATCATATGCACATGACAGGTGTTTAAATTTCAGTTTAAATCATGGAAATGCATGATACTGATTTTTTTTAAACCTGTTACCAGACTAGAATAGTGATGAGATTAGAAATAAATGCGATCATCTAATTTCAAACCTAGATAATGCCTACGATCAAGGAAGAATATATTCTGTTTTCTAGGTAAAAATTCACTATAAATGGATCACTAAATATTTATTAATGTTGCTCAATGCGCATATATTTCTTTTTAAATACTTCTTCTGACTGAACACTCTGTATTTTGCTTCTTTCTTCAGAAATTGGTTCCTCCTTATTAACATTCACTGTCCCACCTGGAAGTCCAAAGCACAAATACTTGCAGGATTTGAATATGATGATGCTTGTGTAGAGTGCTTGGTGATGAAACAGTCCAAACCATACCATTAGCATAACCTCATCAGAGCAGTTTATTAATGGTCATGAGCCCCTTGGCACCAGTCTAAACTGAAACAAAATCTCTAGGCAGGCCTAATTGACATCATTCAGTATTTGTGGTGCTGTTCTGGTGGGTTGACCTTGGCTGGATGCCAAATGCCCACCAAAGCCGCTCTATCACTTCCCTTCCTCAGCTGACAGGGAGAGAGGAAATATAATGAAAGGCTCATGGGTCGAAACAAGGACAGGGAGAGACCACTCACCAACTTCATCACAGGCAAAACAGACTCGACTTCATAGAATCATAGAATATTTTGGGTTGGAAGGGACTTTTAGAGGTCATCTAGTCCAACCCCCCTGCAGTGAGCAGGGACATCTTTAACTAGATCAGGTTGCTCAGAGCCCCATCCAACCTGGCCTTGAATGTTTCCAGGGATGGGGCCTCCACCGCCTCTCTGGGCAACCTGTTCCAGTGTTTCACTACCCTCATTGTAAAGAATTTCTTCCTTGTATCTAGTCTAAACCTACCCTGTTTTAGTTTAAAACCATTACCTTTTCCTGTCTGTAGCGGTGTGCTTCCCCCTCATCTCTGACTCTCCCTCCTTTGACCTCTTTCAAGTGATAACCACCTGTGGCCGTGGTGATAGATGCATCTGGTCTGTGTCTGGTCCTGAAGGATGCACCCACTGGATGTGGGGGGAGACAGATAACAATGCAATAGCCAAGGGCTATTGTGGAATGTGCCCATCTAAGCACAGTGGTCAGTATGCAAATATGACTATGAGCCAATTATCTTACCCCCATAAATAGTGAGCAGTCCAAGAGCCCTTTGAGCTATCCTGCATGGCAGCGGGCTGATTCTCGGTAGTGACTAACAGCATGCTAACTTGGAAATCTTAGCTAAGTGACATAAAGGATTAATTGTGCATATATAGTCCTTTAGACGTAAACCGTTGACCAAGTCTGGGACTAGGATTGGATCCAGCGAAATTTCCCTGGAACCAAAGTTATCTCACCTCATCAGAAGGCTGTGCGTGGTTTCTGCTTTCCCAAGCTCTTTCCAGGGGAATAGGAAAACAGCAAGGTCAAGCTGAACAATTGGGAACTTCTCCCAGGAGGGGAGGAGAGCAGATGGGAGGTTGTTTGGGAATATGTTCAATTGTATTTGAATCATAGAATCATAGAATGCTTTGGGTTGGAAAGGACCTTTAGAGGTCACCTAGTCCAACCCCCCTGCAGTGAGCAATAAGGTCTCCCCACAGCCTTCTCTTCGCCAGGCTGAACAACACCAACTCTCTCTCAGCCTGTCCGTAGGAGTGGTGCTCCAGCCCTCAGATCATTTTTGTAGCCCTAGACTCGGGGAAATTAATTTAATTTATTACCAATCAAATCAGAGTAGGATAATAACAAATAAAACCAAATATTAAAAACATCTTCCTCCCACCCCTCCCTTCTTCGGGCCCAGTTTCTCTACCTCCTCCCTGCCCAGTGGCACAGGGGGACAGGGAATGGGGGCTGCGGTCAGTTCATCACATGTTGTCCCTGCCACTCCTTCCACCTCAGGGGAAGGACTCCTCACACTCTGCCCCTGCTCCAGCATGGGGTCCCACCCGCAGCAGACAGTCCTCCATGAACTTCTTCAGAGTGACTCCTTCCCACGTGCTGCAGTTCTTCACAGACTGCTCCAGCGTGGGTCCATCCTTTCCATGGGGTGCAGTCCTTCAGGAACAGACTGCTCCAGTGTGAGTCTCTGCAGGGTCCCCAGCCCTGCCAGCAAACCTGCTCCAGCCTGGGCTCCTCTCTGCATGTGTCCACAGGTCCTGCCAGGAGCCTGCTCCAGTGATCCCATGGGGTCACAGCCTCCTTCAGGCACCCCCCTGCTCTGGCGTGGGGTCCTCCCCGGGCTGCAGGTGGAGATCTGCTCCCCTGTGGGCCTCCCTGGGCTGCAGGGGCACAGCCTGCCCCACCATGGTCTTCACCACAGGCTGCAGGGGAATCTGCTCTGGTGCCTGGAGCACCTCCTCCCCTCCTTTCTGCACTGACCCGGGTGTCTGCAGGGCAGCTCCTCTCACATATTCTCACTGCTCTCTCTGACTTCAGGTTGTTGCGCAGGTTTTTTTTCCCCCTTCTTAAATATGTTATCACAGAGGCACTACCACTGTCACTGATGGTCTCAGATTTGGCCAGCAGTGGGTCCCTCTTGTAGCTGGCTGGCACGGGCTCTATTGGACATAAGGAAAGCTTGTGGCAGTTTCTCACACAAGCCAACTCTGTAGCCCCCCTGCTACCAAAATCTTGCCACGCAAACCCAATACAATTGCTAAACAGTCAAGCACCTCACCATATCTTCTCAGTAATTACGATGTGTTGTGTATGCATCATGTCAGTCTACAATGAGAAGTTAATTAGGTGTTCTTTGACAGGATACAGAAATCTAGCTTGTGCCACTTAGAATTTGGCAAGCAGATGTGTGAGGTTATGTTTAAGGTTAACTTCAGGGCAAAACCACTGAACTCTGGAGTTTAAACAAATTTTACCACAATGGAAGTGCATTATCTGAGGTTATTGGGATTTTCCTGGGGGTAAATGTCTACTAATTTTTAAAATGCTGACTGAAAGACATACTGTATATCAGGATGGGACTGATTAGTTTGTTTTAATGTTATTTCAAGGTCTCACACATATATGCATCAGATTTTTCTCTCCTGTTTCTTTCTCATACAAAATCTTACCCTATAAAATGATGCTTAGCATATAAACCAAGCCATTCTGACCAATATGTTAAAAGATTAATGTTGCAAATTATAACTCACATCATCATGTAAGCATGGGAGCATTTAAGACAACTTCTCCAGGATGGGAACACAGATAGTTCTGGGGTTGAGATGCTGGACTGATGCTCTACAGTTACTGAGATGTCAGGTTTTCCCTTACATTCAACAAGTTAGCACACAGCAAGCCTCTCCGATAACCATGCTGTCACGCAGTCACTAACAGCAGAGGGGTGGTAGAGAGCATGTTCTAAAAATATTTTGGTGCTTTAGGCACCAGTTCAGAAATCCTGGCTACATGTGTATGTTCTTTCCCAGCATAAACCAAGAAGTGAGATATTAATCCCAGATACAAGGCAGCAGGGACAGGCAAGTATCACTGTCAGTGTGTGTTGCCTCCCCCCTGTCAAGATTAATTACAGGCATAGGGAAGTGCTTGTCACCACTCTGCCAACAGCCTACATCACAATGGAGTGGAGGAAAATATCTTCTTTATAAAGGGGTCTCAGGTGGGGAAAAACGAACTATTAATGCCAATAAATAGTAGTTCAGGTAGTGCTCTCTGCCTCAGCTGAAGCAGGTGATTTTCTGGAGGAGACACAACGCATACTGGAGGGCACTGGGTCTTAGCTGGCATTTGACAGATAGCAGTGGTGAAGCAGCAAAAAGGATCTGCTAAACAGGAGACAGTGTGAGAGACCTCATTTTAGAATCCAACCAAGCACATGAATTCAGACTTCAAATAAACAAATTTGAATTTAGGTCGCCCACTTAATTTGCTCAGGAATGCTCACATTATCAGTTAGCACTGAGGTGTACATTAGAAAGCTGTGCCTTGCTGCCTGTCAGCTCTTACTTGGCTGGTCGTATGAAAACTTATAGTCTTCCCATCCTAGCTGCAGCTTTGGTTTGGTCTTTTCCTCTACACAGTAGATGGTATGGCCTTATTCCTGAAATCAGAGCTCGTGACCACTCTTACTGTACAGTCATGCTGCTGGTTCTTAACTTCATTAAAACATGCAGCAAAGGGATTTACAAGACTGTCAGAAGACTGATTATCTCACAATCTTAATAAGCAATTTCTGAATCTGTAGTGACTGAGGCAAACTTCAAAATGCATTACCTACTTTTTGCTGGACATTTGTATCCCCGTTTTAAAACAGGGTTTGGCACCAGTATCTGATTAAGCAGATACTACTACCACTACTACTACTACTACTACTACTACTACTACTACTACTACTACTACTACTGTGTATATCTCTTTCCATACCCATGTTATTCTTATCTATTCGTTCCCTGCAACTACTGCTTATTAACATCTTGACTTGCAAGGATTCAGTTGCAGCAATGGCATGAGTGTTTTGTAAGACAGGTCATTCATACCAAGCAGTCTCACAACTGACTACACCTGCTGGCACACACAGATGGTTGAGCTATACTTGGCGTAGAGTGTGGGAAGGTGAGCTTCAGGGTTCTGCCACAGGAGAAAGAATAATAAAATAGGAAACGGTGACTGTACCACTTCAAAAGCTAGCAAACATGGACACAATAGCTGAAACTCTACGTAATTTTCGAAGTGACTAAATTTTGAATTGATAGTATTACTTTATTAAGGCAAGCTATGTATATGAATTATTTAAGAAAGGTGTGTAGGTTTTTTGTTTTTTTTTTTTCTAATGAAGTAGTGCCAAAATGGTTACCAAAATAATTAAACTGGAGTAAAAACTTGATTAAGCAGAACAAGAGGAGGGGGAGAGGGAAATGAGGACAGCATACAACATTTGTAATTAACATTTATCCCTTTAACAACCATAGAATTAAGATCTGGCAGGAACGGTCAGGAAAATCTAATCATTTCCCAGAAAGTCAGGATCAGATGAAGCAGCAAATTGCAGGTTCTTATTTAGGATCCAGATGAATACACGGGTCACATAAGCCAAATCCTAAAATGAGTTTTCCTGTCTATGTGAAGCTCAGTTGGCTGCAAACAAGATTGATGCAATGACATCCTCATTCATCTTTTTTTTTTCAACATTTTCATTTATTTGCTGCCTTTGATGTTGTGCAGCAGAATTATGTCAGGGAAAATTAGCAACTTATGCCCATCAATAATTACACTAACTTTCTTGCAAGCTGTACATTATAATCTCTCCTAGGACCAGGTTTTAAAAAAATAAATTATTCAGGCTAGTGAATTGGCACTTAGATAGATACTAAGTGCTTAAATCAGAATTTGTAACCCTGAAAATCCCAGTTTAGCTGCTATGTCACCCTAGCATAGGCATCTTATTTTTACCTTGTTAGCCCATACAACTGCTTCTGTATTTTCACTAGGCAGACACATAAGGGGAAAAAGTACCTCCCATGTAATTCTCATCACTGTAGTATGCAGATTTTAGCACCTCAAATACCCTTGCAATCTATCCATATCAATGCTTTACTGCATTCAAAAAAAAAAAAGCAAAAATGCAGGGCTTTTTAATTATAGAATCATAGAATTCTTTAGGTTGGAAAAGACCTTTAAGATCATCAAGTCCAACCATTAACCTAACTCTGCCATCCCACCTCTAAATCATGTCCCTAAGCACCTCGTCTACCCGTCTTTTAAATACCTCCAGAGATGGGGGCTCGACCACTTCCCTGGGCAGCCTGTTCCAGTGCTTGAAAACCCTTTCTGTGAAGAAATTTTTCCTAATGTCCAATCTAATCCTCCCCTGGCACAACTTCAGACCATTTCCCCTCGTCCTATTGCCCGTTACCAGGGAGAAGAGACCAACACCGACCTCACTACAGCCTCCTTTCAGGCAGTTGTAGAGGGTGATAAGGTCTCCCCTCAGCCTCCTCTTCTCCAGACAGAACAATTCCAGTTCCCTCAGCTGCTCCTCATAAGACTTGTGCTTCACACTCCTCACCAGCTTCATTGCCTTTCTCTGGACATGCTCCAGAACTTCAATGTTCTTCTGGTAGTGCGGGACCCTAAACTGAACACTTCGAGGTGCAGCCTCACCTGTGCCAAGTACAGGGATATGATCACTTCCCTACTCCTGCTGGCCACACTATTCCTGATACAAGCCAGGATGCTGTTGGCCTTCTTGGCCACCTGGGCACACTGCTGGCACATATTCAGCCAGCTGTCAACCGGTACCCCCAGGTCCTTTTCTGTCGGGCAGCTTTCCAGCCACTCTTCCCCAAGCCTGTAGCGTTGCATGGGGTTGTTGTGACCCAAATACAGGACCTGGCATTTGGCTATGTTGAACCTCATACAGTTGGCCTCAGCCCATCGATCCAGCCTGTCCAGGTCTCTCTGCAGAGCCCTCCTCCCCTCGAGCAGATCAACACTCCCACCCAGTTTGGTGTCATCTGCAAACTTATTGAGGGTGCACTCAATCCCCTCATCCAGATAATTGATAGAGATACTAAATAGAACTGGCCCCACTACTGAGCCCTGGGGAACACCGCTTGTGACCGGCTGCCAACTGGATTTAACTCCATTGACCACGACTCTCTGGGCTTGGCCATCCAGCCAGTTTTTTAGCCAGCGAAGAGTACACCTGTCTAAGCCATGAGCCGCCAGCTTCTCTAGGAGAATGCTGTGGGAAACTGTGTCAAAGACTTTACTAAAGTCCAGGTAGACAGCATCCACAGCCTTTCCGTTAACCACTAGGCAGGTCACCTTGTCATTCAAGGAGATCAGGTTGGTCAGGCAGGACCTGCCTTTCATGAACCCATGCTGGCTGGGCCTGATCCCCTGATCAACCTGCACTTGCCTGGTGAGCACATTCAGGATGAAATTGAAAAAGAATATCATGCTACTGCCAAGATAATGCAGCTAATTCATTTAGACTTGAGCAAGTAGTCTGTTCTGTGTTGAACTGTGCCACTGGCCTTTTACAGACCTAAGTATCAATGAATCTGATTGCCTTAGTTTTCAGTAAAAAGCACTATAGAATACAGACACCTCAAATTGGGTTCTGGATTCTGCAACAAGGATGGACATCTAAAACTTTGGTGCTGCACTCAGTAATCCAAGGAATATTTTCGAATGTTGGGTGTAGGAGATGGGCAGAGGAGAAACAGAGCTAAGTTTGTGAAGAAAAAAGATGATAAGGTAGAGTACCAGTAAGGAGGTACCTATGTACTTCCAAAGGCAAAGGTAGAGGTTAACCCAGCATATGCTTTTTCAGGTCTTGATGAATAATATTTTTACTGCATTATATGATATAGTTGAATACCTACAATTCTATCCACCTGTCTCCCACATTAGATTTTTACACTCATGTTTCCAATGGGGGGACCAGAGGCAGTCCAGCAGGTTTTGTCCATAACAATGCCTGAACAAAGAGCTAGGAGGAGTGCAGTGCAAAGACTGATTGAATCATGCAAGTCACCTCTGCATGGCAAAGCTGTGTTAAAAGTCCTTCTTTAGCCTTTCCTTCTCTTTCAGCTGAATCTCTTTGTGTTTTGAAGGACTATCATGGCATTTCCCTGCTTTGCACAGGAGCCCAGGCTAAACGTATTCAAATGTAAAGTGTGTTGAGACTCTACAGTTGTAAGGGCCATATGGTTAAATGAATGGAGTCGTAGTGCCTAAAATCAACAAGTATGTTAAATTGAAGAGAGTCTATAGCATGAAAGGACACATGTAAATTCTGATAACTTGTGAGAAGGACAAGTTGTTGCAGAACAGAGGGCATTTATTTCCCAGTGGTCCCACTCTTTTCAGTCCTGAATAAAGGGATGACATGACATCACAGACTTTGTTTCAAAAAGATTAACTTTAAAGAGCTGCAAGACTGGCTCATTTAGCTATGACGGCAGCTGTAATTTTAATTCCATAATATTTGGTATGTTTTTCTACATATTAATTTATCCCACTTGTTATGTAAAGGTTGTGTTGGTTATTAAAACTTAAATATGACAGACAAGTTGGTATTTCAGGGGGGGTTATTTCAAACCAATGAGTCGTTTTAGTAGGCTTTAGACTGCTTCAAGAGACTCGATGCCATAAACTTCAACTTAAAAAGGCTTTGGTCGTATGTAATACCAGTCTGTTTTACTGCAAAGTCCTCCTTTTGAGCACATACTCTTGTTAGCAGTATCTACTTTCCCAGTACAAAAGTGGGGGACTAGCTATTTATATTAACTATAAATGTATTTCAAGAACTTCAGAATGAACACAGTAATCTTTTTTTAAAAAAAAAACAGATGAGCTGAAAGGATATTTTACATTTCACAGCTTTTGCAGAAGCAATATTGACATTTTCACTGTAATTGAGAACTTTTATTTATACACTTCCCTACATGCTAAGCAGAAGTTAGCATACAAGAGAATAGCTTATACTTGATTTGTTACCATCTCTTCCATATTCCATATCCCATAAAAGCTAATGCACTATCAATTACAGATGAGCTGAAAGGATATTTTACATTTCACAGCTTTTGCAGAAGCAATATTGACATTTTCACTGTAATTGAGAACTTTTATTTATACACTTCCCTACATGCTAAGCAGAAGTTAGCATACAAGAGAATAGCTTATACTTGATTTGTTACCATCTCTTCCATATTCCATATCCCATAAAAGCTAATGCACTATCAATTAACTGTGTATTATGTTTCATTATTAAAATGAATTGTATCACTGCTTTAACATAAAATAATTGTAATATACAACATGTTTCTCATGTCATCATGGTCTGTTAACAGTCCCGCTGCTTATTTGCAAAGGCTCATAAAAGCTACTGGACGCTGGGGAGCAGTTTTTGTGGCTTCTGAAGTACCATTTTCATTTAGACTCTTCCACACTGCCTTTAGTGTTCTTACAGCAATATCACTTCTCTGTAAATAGATCAAAATAAGCCTTGTTGATGGCTAAATGTGCCATGGAATTGCATATGCACAAATGCTAGCTGTCATGCAAACTGAGAGAAAACTCAAGTATAAAAGATGGCAATGTGTAAAAGGCAGGATAAGTATTTGATGTTAAAACTGAGCACTGAAAGTACTTCCTTTCTTCCTCCCTCTCATGCATGAAAATGTTGTTTGTATAGGTGCTCTTAACACCTGGCAGTATATAGAGTAAAAGAGCAGATTCTGCTTTCTGGGTGCTACATTACATAGACATTATTGTTTCACAGTCATTTTGTTAGATCATAACCTTACTTGATTTCCATTCCCAGCTACGATACTTTAAGATTATTTTTCAACAATGTAAATTCAACGTTCAAAATATATGCATGCTAGCTATCTATAAATCATAATATACAGAGTGAGCAACATCCATCATCTTCATATATGAATGAAACCCTTTTCTCTGATTTAGTTCCAGATCTGTGAAATTTGTTATTCTCTTCTCAGCATAGAGTAAATCAAAACAATTCTGTAAGATCTACTTTCTTTCTCCTGACATTCTAGTTTTTGGATGAATGTTCTCAGTGTTTGTGCAAATGTACCCATACATTTCTCTGGGCTGTAGGAACATGTGAGAGAATTTGGAAATGTTTTTCTAAATAATTTTCAAACATTTTCTGCACCAACTTGCTGCATTTGTCTGGACCAGTGGTCTGAAGATCACTAGGCAAGGGAGAATCAGAAATCACTAGAAGATCTCTTCCTGCTTTTCTTTAGCAATGGCCAACAGAGGTATATAATCTGAGGTATATTTCTAGCTTGCCACTTTTTGTGTTGTTTGTCATTAACCCACAACGATCATGTATTGCAGCCCAAATTTGTACTTTAGTTCACTGTTTGTTCACATATTTAAGATCCTTGGTCCAAATTTTCATTTGGGTCCTCAAGTACCACAGCTACCAAGTATGAGGAAAAACTGATATATCAGAGCAAGACAGGGTGAAAGGTCATGCTCCCGGTCCTCCCCTGCTAGCTAAGAGTCGTGATAATCAATGAATGCTTCTCTTCCTCTCCATGCAAAAATCCTGTAAATTAACTGAAACTACAGGTACTAAGCTAATCTATTTGACTTTAAGTTTTAAAAAAAAGATGGTAAAATACTTGCACATATGGCTGGGACACATGATATTAATTAGTATGTCAAGAGCAGTACTGCCTGTTATTCCTGTCCAAAACTAAGTGGTTTAGCTTTACACCTTTTATTAATGAAATTATCAAGTGGGTATAACAATGCCTCTCACTTCACACTGGGAAAGACCACGGAGGGGAAGTGATGGTGTGGTCTTGGAAGCATAACCAACAGCTAAATGGGGAATCACTTCCCAGCTGATGATACTTTTGCATCTACATGTCCTAATTTTGTTAGGAATCTGTCCAGGTCATAGTCATACATTATGGCCTAAATGACATATGCTATGTGTCCTAACAGATCTAACCTACCCAGTATACCAAACTAAGCACAACATTCAATGAGAATGCTGTGAAAATGACTAATACGCATACCTGGGTTTGGGGGTTTTTTTAAGTAAAAATTTACTTTGTGACACTGGAGGAAAAAGAACCAAAAAAAAAAAAAAAAGGAAGAATCAAAAACAACCTGTCAAAAACTTTCAAATGTATGAACCCATTTTTGGAAAAAAAGAATCGAATGATTCTTAAAGTAGAACCTCTTAGGTCTAGCGCATATCCGTAGAAAAAATTGTGTCCTGGCAGATTATTAGATGAGGTGAACTGGCCTAGTTCTATTGAATTAAATGAAGCCACACTGATTTACCTTAGGTGAAGATCAGGACTTTAACTTGTATGTGTAACTTAATACTTGTATGTGTAACTTAATACTTATAAGTGGGAATCTTAACTTCAGTGAGACCACTTGGGTGGTTCTTTCATTTCTTGGATGGTTCTTTCATTTCACACATGATTAAGTGATTTCCTACATTAAGATCCAAAAGAAAAATAATTAAATGTGGAAAGCTCAATAATGTAGCACTTGCAATTCTATGGAGGTCAGTTGAGGCTGAAGAATCTCAGTATATGAAAGACCAATGCCTGGAAAACAATGAACTCATAAGAATTAGGCATTTATTTTTTGTAAATTATTTTAGTTATGTTGTGATTTTTAACATCGTATGCATATATTATTTTCTTTAACATCTCAATGAACTGTTTGACACACTGAGTTAGATTTCATATCCTCGTATATGTTGATATTAGAAGAGCTTTCACAGATATAAACTCATGAAAGAAGAGACACTGACTCTATCACATTTCACTCGGAAAATTCATATAAATTATCCTGCAGAGAACACGGTCAATGGACTGAAATCTCACTGAAAGACTATAACAAAGACCACTGAAAATTAACAATGAAATAAGTAGGTGGGAGGTATCTTGTGCTGACTCTAGAGGCCGGAGTTCTGACCTCCATTTAATATGCTCATTGATAAACTGGAAGAGAGATGAGAATGTTAATAAAGCTTGCAGATGATACTAAATGAACGGATCTGATATCACTATTCAAGATCAAGTTGTATGCCAAACATACCTGGATAAGTGGGAATAAGGAGGCTAAATGATGCTGATATACAGCCTAACCTTTGCAAACTGCTTGTTTGCATATATTCCTGCTGTGACTTTCTGCTGCAATCACCTACTATCTTAATAACTTACTGCTTTTGTACTTTTCCTTTCAGATTTTTCTTTATATAGATGTTTTCATGAATCTTCATTGACTAGTTCCTGCAAGGATTCTACAGTTGCTTTTCAAAATTGTGTGTTTATTTTTTCTAAAATTGGGCATTAATGTATAGCATAATAATCTCAAAAACTGTTAATGCACATACAGGTAATATCAAACTCTATTTTACTCCCTGTTTTCAGTGAGCAATGAACATTAAAAGAAACACATGGACCATCTAGAGTAAATTCCAGATATAACTGAAGGATAAGAGTTTATTTGTCCAAAGTACAAAGAGAGAAAAATTAGATGCAGGTTTGAGAAGATACTAAAAGTATCCCCCTAATCTATCTGGGTTCTTTCTGTACAAGCAGAAATTAAGAATTAGAGCAGTGTGAAAATGACCAATTCTGTATTGTTCAGCTTTCACTTTTTAACTTCTGTCATTGGATTGCTTCAGGATCCTGATTTGTTTAAGATCAAGTTTTGTTTGAATGTTTTATTCCAGGTGACAAAAAAAAAAAAAAATTAGTGTCCTAGAACACCCAAAATAAGAGGGCGATTCACCTAGCCAACTATAAATATGTGCATCTGAATTTTTCATCTACCTTGCTTCTGTAATCAATGGTAAAAAGTAGGCCTCACAGAGGCTTCGCACATCTTGTTCTGAAGCAGGTGTTTAAAATAAGCCAGAAAAATTCTGGATTCCTAAACTTCCCAGATAGAAACATTTTGTTCCATAATTATCCAAGCAGAATATTTTGACATTTTTAAAGTATTTCATTCAGGTTCTTTTAGTCAAATGAGGTTTCATTAGAATAAATGGATTTATCTAAATAGTTGGCACATTTTTGGGGAAAATAGTTTTGATACAAACTTTCCAATCCACTCTGGTTATTTCTCATATGCATAATGTTTTAAGGCAGAGTCATATTGTTTCTAACAGCCTTCTTCTAAGTAATGTGTTTGTATCCTAAATTAATGTAAAGACACACCAGTGTTGATTCCTTTGTTGTTGTGCCTGATGGCATGAATAGCAATTATTAAAGACTTGTATAGTGTCCAAAATAGATAATCTCAGACATTTTAGCTATTAAGTTTGTTTGTTCTGGACTCTTATTCACCAATATTCTTAATAGAATGTTTATGATGATAGCTCCAATACTGCTTTTTTTTTTTTTCCCATTTGATTTCCTTTGCTCTTCAGAGTCACTAAACCTTAAGCATTTATATGCTTATTGAATCTCTTGATGTTGAATCACTGTCTGGTTCTTGGGTGGGAAATTGATTTGGTACAAATAAGCAGAGTAATAAATCATTTCACCCCCCTTGTTTAATGCCTTGAAACCTTTCTGTTCTTTTTTTACCTTTAACCATAGGTCTTGACCAGCTTTAAAAAGAATGATAAAAGCATAATCAGAACTCTCCAAGGGTTTCCTAGGCCCTTGAACATTGGAGTGTGAATGATCAGATCCTCTTTTTTCAGTACTCAGTTGCTAAATACATTGTTCTAAAGGATAGTGAATGTGGAAATTGAATTACCAACAACAGAAACCAGATGTTTACAGGTACATCACAATGTCTACATATTTAGATGAGGGGTTATGATGAACTTAGAAAGCTTTTGTAAGAAATCTACAAATAAGTAAAGATTTTTATCTGCCACTCTCTGTGCTTAAGGAAACTGTATGGTTCAAAATAAAAAAAAAAAAAAAAAAAAAAAGATAAAATTATATATATTGTTGAAAAACAAAAAGAGGGGAGGAATTACTCTTCCCCAAATCTAGCTATCTAAAATGTGATATTCTGATAAGAGCTATTTGATGAGGGTCTCTACAGGCAACAGAGACCTTTAGAAGTGTGTGCCCCCCTCTGTGGGTTAAGAAAATGTTTGTTGTTAAAAAAAAAAAAAAAAAAAAAAAAAAGAAGATAAAATTATATATATTGTTGAAAAACAAAAAGAGGGGAGGAATTACTCTTCCCCAAATCTAGCTATCTAAAATGTGATATTCTGATAAGAGCTATTTGATGAGGGTCTCTACAGGCAACAGAGACCTTTAGAAGTGTGTGTAATATTTGTGGGAGCAACTGTCTTCCAAATGCACTTGATTAAAAGGACTTGAAGATCTTTAGGTCAGATTAGGCATTGAACTTGCAAATGATGATACAAATGCCACTCAAAATTATAATTAAGTTAGATTGCACCATAAATAAATTTGGGTGCAGATTTGCTTTATTTTATGCTTCCTCAGGACAGAAAGCAAAATGTATCTGTCAGAAAGTATTCCTGAAATATCTGGTCATCTCCGGGAATAAAAAATGTGTCATGATCTGTATTTTACTACTTTTCTGTATTCTCTCTCTTACTGCCTGGCTGTTCTGAACTGCTAGATATTGTAGATGGGAGTCATTGACCTACATGCAGACATATCCGATGAGGACATATGAACCAGCATTCATGTGCACCCTAAGGGTCACCCCGGCAAAGAGAAAGGAATGAGCACTTCAGGGTTGTGATCAATTTTATTCTAAAGCAGACTTTTAAAATAATCCGGATTGATTGTACCCTATTTATCTACATTTGACTAGAAAGAAGACAACATCAGGCAGCTAGTTCAAATGCAGAGATTTACAGTATAAGCATTTGAAATTAGGCAGTGTTATTCCTCTCCTGTGAAACATTATTTCTGATTAATGGTTTATTTATGATATACTAAAGATTTGATTACATCTTGTCTAGGTGTATCTAAGACAGGTTTAACACGGTTGTGTGAAATACTAATAGCTGTGTTCCCATGGCACTGCAAATCTCAGCAGAGAGTTATTCTCCCAGTTTCTAAGGCTGGCTTTGAACCCGAGGTCTGCTGTGCTAAGCTGTCAATGCTGGTACCTAAAAGTTAGTCTCAGGAGTTTTAATCTTGTCTTAGGCTGCATGCACACATAAAGCATTAAAGTTTAACAGTGCTTTGGGCAACATTCATTTCAGCAATTCTTGTTTTGTGTGAACTTTCTAATAACCAACAATTTTTAATCTTCTCCGTCCAGGTTATTTGGCTTGAGGAGTGCCTAAGGACTACCAGGGTTAGCATTTTTTTTTTTTTTTTTTTTTTTCCAAATTCTTTAGCAATTGAAGTAAAAAATACTTTGTAAAGAAGTGAATCTGAGACTTAAAGTAGAAAATATTTCTGCTTCCATGGACTTTGAGCATTTGTAATCCTCTAACTACTTAGCTGATTTTCTACTGAACACCAGAAAAAAAGTGTTATGGTAAGAAGTTGAATTAAGAGAGTAATTTTATGTATTTGAATAAATAATCTGAAATGGAACTTTATGTGTAACATATTAAAAATTGTTACTTCTTTACAGTAGTGTAATACATTTGTAAGCCTCAAAGTATTTATTTCTGAAAGAAAGAAAACCTACTACATCACTTAAATTATCACTGTATCCAACTAAAACTCAAAAATTCAAGCAAGATCAGAGAAATCAAAGATAAAATAAATTATCTTGCCTTATGTTGTGACAGTGTTTCTATGGGTACAGTCTCCAGGTGCTCTTATATCTATTCTGAGATGGCGGAAGAGAAAGCAGAGTGCCACAGGAATGTGGCTTATTTCCTGTGTAGTACAAGGAACACCACTCGTTCACTAATGGAGGAAAAGCTGCAGTGCAACTTTTCAGTTACCTAAGGCTTGAATGGACATTGTTCATGTCCAAGCCTTCTAGTCTAAAACTACTTGAAGTCAGAAACAGTTGGTCCAGTGAAATGGTGCTAAAGCTGCATTGCAAATCCATGAATTGGCCGCAGGCATACTTACAAAAATCTTAAAACAATTTTACCTTTTCAGAGACAAATCCTGCTCAGGTGTGTTAAGATTACAAATGGAAAAAAAAAAAAAAAAGTCACATTTCTGTGCATATGAGATCATATAGTAATATCTAATAATATTCAGCTCTTCCCTTGCACCAAATCTCATCAACGAAATATAGAGGTCAAGTGGGAATGGTAGCATTATAGTAAAGATGGTGGTAGTAAAGCTGTTGGCAGCAAGGTGGATGGAGTAAGAATTGCCAAGGTTCATTACTGCCAGTTGAGTGAATGAATTTGTAAGCATCAATGTCTGAAGAATAGAAATGCAGCAACACTAGTCCTTATTAATCACACTCCTTTGCATCACCATCCCTGCATTCACCTATCATCATGGAAGACAGGCAGGAAGGTTGTGCAACTCTGAATAAGTATACAGTTTTTATGAGCAAATGACAGTGGTGTGATATGTATGAGACTCATATTCTGTCCGTAGAGCTCTGAACCTCTCTTTGTGAGTTTAAATGACTGCTTTGAAAAGAATTATATAATTTAATTTCTATTTGCACAGGTCTTGGCTGCAGAGGAAAAAAAATACATACACGTGGAACTGAAAAAATAAACCCCAGGAATTATTGTAACGATCAAATCCCAAATCCATCTAGTTCAGAATACTAATTTTGCCAGTGACAACAGCCATTATCAGATCACATAGAAAGGCATAAGCCTCTGGCTGTAGTGACTAGAGATTGGTTTAAACCACAGAGCACAAGATTTATTATTCCTTCTTTTTCCTCTTTTTTTTTTTTTTTTTTTTTTTTAATGTAAGATCTGGCGGTCTACTGTCTGTTGAAGATTCACTTTTTGACAAATGCTGCACTTTAATCCAATGTGGTCTGAGAAAAAGTCTTTCCTTTTAGTCATGAATTTCGTATTATTCACCAGTGAAAGGAAATTGGTTTAGAAATGGAATTTATAAATCAGCTGGCCAAACCATCTAAAACTGGACTTGTTCAAAAGTAGAGTATTATTATTCCAATAAGAATCTACCCTATTTTCTTTCCTCAATGCAGTAAGTTTAAAATTGAAGTCCATTGTTTCTTTTTTTTTCCTAGTTCTACTATTATTGTTGTATCCACTTTTTTTTTTCAGTAATAATAAACCTATATTTCTTTATAACTTGAACATGATTAATTTTTTTTTAGTGTTTTGGCTGATGGCCAAAGAAAATGATCTCCTTACTTTTCCCATAGGCAAAAAAAAAAAAAGTTAAATTTGTATATTTTATTTGTTCTAGGGCACTTAAGCCTTGTCTTTTTTGTAAGGTAAAGTTACAGCTTATAATTTTCTTGATTTAATTAGTTCAAATATCTTTATAAAATAAAACAGACCAGTACATTAATTTGTGGTGTGAGCCTCTCAGTGGAGAATGGGTACGTACAATGTGTTAGCACTTTGAAATGCAGACAGCTGGCATATGACTGTGTTTTTTGATGGGTTTTTAATAAACAGAATACCTCGATACTATGAACGTATTCTCTTCTAGATTCACTGCCTACAGTCTTGGAGAAGAAGGATACTTATATGGATATACTTAGATTTCAGCAATGATAAATTTTCAGGTGACCTTTTTTTTATCAAAGACAAGTGTAAGTTTGATGTGGTTAAGTATGATTTGGCTCCCATAGTCTGAAACATTAGTCGTACCCTAAACAATGCCTTTTCTCTGAAATTTTTCTGTTCAATAAAAGGCTAAAAATTGTTTTGCAAAATTCAGCGAAAAATCCACCAGATCATGAAAGCTCTGTTGAAAATCTTGGAACCAAGTCAAAATAAAATAAAGGCTGTGTACTAATATTGTTATTTGAGCTTTTATTGCATTTATTATTTCTTCTTTAAACTAAAATTAAAAAATCTATCTAATAAATTAGCAGCTTAATTTGAAAATATTTAAATTTTTGAAATGTAGGACCAATTGAAACAATAAGAAATTTTATACCCTTTTCTAAATAATTTAAACATTATTTTAGTCATTAATTAGGAAAATAAAATAACCAATAACTTTCCTGGCAAACTATCTAACCATGAATCAGCCACATACGTGTTAGACCGTAAACCATGAAACCGTGCACAGCTGGCTGGAATTTTCTGTCCTACAGCCAGGTGATTGATTTGAGGCAGAAATCTGAAAGTCTAGGTCACCTTAAGGGAGGATGTGAAAAGCTCGGCTGCATGAGAAGTTCAGCTGGCCATGAGGCTTTTCAGGAGATGTTCAGGAGAAAGCTGGTTTTGGTCCTTTGGGAGATGTAACATTCATTGCTTTTACTAGCATCAGACCAGTCATCTTTGTAAAGGCCAGATTTCACACTTATCCTACTTTGTTATCTTATTAGTATCCTACCCTTTATATTTAAAAACCAGAAACCTCAAGTGCTTTAGATAGCTTCTATTTTACTCATAATTGGTATTCAGTTTGCAGGAGTTATTTCTTCTTTAACACAGCAGTTTTGAAAATAAAAGTTAGCTGGTGGTGTGGTTAAAACTGTCAGGCAGCTAAATACCATGCAGCCATTCACTCACTCCCCCTGCACCCAGTGGGATAGGGATCAGAATTAGAAAAAAAAAAAAGTTAATTTTGTGGGTTGAGATAAAGATAGTGTAACAGGACAGAAAAGGAGGGGGGGGGGGTGATGATGATGATAATAACAGTAATAATAATAAAAATAATCATATAAAAAATAAGTGATGCACAATGCAATTGCTCACCACCTGCCAACAGATGCCCAGCCCATTCCTGAGCAGTGGTCACCACCCTCCATCCGACTCCCTCCAGTTTATATACTGAACATGATGTCATATGCTATGAAATATCCCTTTGGGCCAGCTGTCTTGGTTGTGCCCCCCCCTAGCTTATTGCTGTCAGGACACAAGAAGCTGAAAAGTCCTTGACTAGTCTAAACACTACTTAGCAACAGCTAAAACATCAGTGTGTTATCAACATTCTTCTCACACTAAATCCAAAACACAGCACTGTACCAGCTACTAGGAAGAAAATTAACTCTATCCCAGACAAAATCAGGATAGCTGTGGATGAGAAATAGAAGTAACTAAATTAGGCATTGAGAAATCAATATGATTCTAGGATTATTTTTTTTTATGGAAGTATTATCTTTAGTTATTAAATCAAGTTACAATGAACGCCAGAATTTATTACATGAAAAGAAATGAGGAGCAATTACATACAGTGATTACTATATGACCACAATTACCATATACGAAATTATACAGGAATTAAAACTGACCTGTTTCTCACTGTAATCATTTTGGAAGTAGATAACTTCATAATCTAACAGACTGATAAAGGAGTTGAGATGATAACATTACCATGGAAAGGCATAGTGTGCTGATTGATACATGTGAAAACTGCAAATTTCTCAGCACAAACCTGAAGGAAATTAGCTTAGTACAAGGAGATATTACACAGGACTCAGTGGATAACAATTTTTTGTCTGGAGCCTCAGTTTTGTCTCCTTGTGACTTCATTAAATGGCTTCCTCCAAAGACCGTGGAAGATGGTGACTCCTTTTGACTTCACAGGCATTGAATAAGCCCTGAACAAATCAGATGGCAGTTGCCCTGTTGTGTTTGGCTGGTGTAGGGGGAAAAGAAGCTGGAGGTGTGCTAAATTGCAGCCAATACATTGCTGATTCACCATCAATACATTTTTGATTCTTTTTGATGCTTCACAATTTAAGTTCCTGTCAGTGCAGCTCCCACTCCTATATGATGTAGCCACGTAAGGTCTCTTACACTACCATTATGAGGCCATCTGAGGCCATCCTTTTATAACTCTCTTTCCTCCTGTTCTATCTATAATCAAGAATATAGAAAAACTAGTTATTGTCTATTCATGTTTCCTTGCAGACACTTTAATGATCAATGCTCTCTGCTCCACCTGATGGATAGCAGTTGACAGGGAAAGGGAAAGGGCACAAATGTTTTAGTATAGAAGTAGATGTTATTTCCACTTTCACCCTCCTGCCACATCCAATCCAGGCCTCTTCCACACGAGTTGTTCAGGGCACGTCTTACCTTTTGTGCTTGTGTCCATGAATCATTTCCCTCCCACCTATACCACACCTTTTTCTTTGTACCTGTCCCTTTTTCTAGTTCTGCTTATAGCTATTTTGTCCTCTCTTAGCACTTCTCTGGACAATGTGTTGCAGCAAATATCAAGACCCAGTGAGCCACATTTTCACTCAGAGCCAGCAGAGTCCAAAAAACACTACCAACAGCTTTACATTGTTGTTGCATGCCTTTCTCCCTTCATTGGTATTCAAAACTCCTCCTAATTCAGTTCTGTCTGTTAATTCATTAATATTCCATTTACTACCTCTCATCAGTCATTGATGGAGATGTCAAACAAGGCTTGGGACTCATCCCCAGAGCTGCTCCAATATACACAAGCCTCCCACCACATGCACTACAGTTGTCTACTGCACCTTTGTTGAGGTTTATAGTCCACAGGAGAGCATCTTCTGTGGAACAAAGCTTTTAAACTAAGACTTCATGTGACAATGTGTTATGCTGAAGCTCATGCACAATTTAGAATATTCTAAAAACAATTTATTGAATGTTGAAGTCTTGCAAGACACATTTTGTTTTCAGAGAAACCTACCTAATGTGCTGCAGTAGAACACCCACATGTTTATAATTTTTTTACATATATATGTTGGTAAGTGTTATAATTTCTTCTCATAATCAGCCAGATTTCCTTACTTGTTTGTTTGTTGTTTTTCTTTCCCTTTTCCTCCTGCTCTTGATAGCACAGACAGAAAATGCATCACTACAGCAGCACTTATCGGAAGTAGCTCTTAGATTTTAAGTGAAGCAGGAATAATTATGGCCAATGTTTACCATTTTTGGAAACTCCAGAAAGTCCCAGTTTACATCTGGAGGCATTTTTTGAAGCTTAGCCCTAAGTCATTAGGTTTCATTTTTGGAAACTCCAGAAAGTCCCGGTTTACATCTGGAGGCATTCACATTTTTTGAAGCTTAGCCCTAAGTCATTAGGTTAAACTTCATTAAATAAGATCCCAAGGTGTAAGAGACAAAACTTAATTCTATCAGGACTTCAGTATATTTTATTTGTACTCAGTGCTATTCTCCTTCAGACTCATAAAATTAAATAATGGCAGTTTGGAATGTGAACTGCAACTTTGTACTATTACAGGCATTGAACAGCAAAAATTAATGCAGCATGTTACATATTTCAAGTTTAGGCTTTGTATGTTAATTCCCCCTTTTGCTGTTATTAGTTCAGCTATAATGTTTTAAATCACTCATTGCCTGATCCAAAATTCAGGTTTGTTATTTTTTCTTTTCTTATGCATTTCTTTTTTGTTATTTAACACTACTTGCCGCTTGAATATTGAATAGCTCTCCATATAAACAGGATTTTACTTTCCTTTTCAAATTGTTCTCCATTTTGACGAAGTGATTACATTGAAATGCCTTTTATTCCCACGGGCATGTACAAAAGTGTATGAAAACAAGATAAGGGAGTAACTTAGGGACTTCCAGAATATAACAAACTCCACAGAAAAATTTTGGGTTAGAACACCTAGCTCTAACACAAAAACTTAGTGCTGCATAGGCCAGCGCTGCTCAAGGGGGAGGTTTTAAGATTTTTAGCACAATATGTGGAATAAAGGCAAAAAAGAAGTTAGAATACAGGTATGGGGGGTGGTAGGGTTGGGCGTTAATTGAAAAACATTTACCTGTTTTTTCACTGTAAAATTATGGGGATTTTTTTGCTACCAGATGACAGTGAAACAGAGTGTAGGATGGTGGAATAAAGTCAATGTCCTTTAACTTTATTCACAGACTAAAAAAAAAAATAAATTTCAACAGTGTTAACAGATGTAAAAGGGTTAGTTTGGCTGGGATATACTCAGTTTCCAGAATCGTCATGGAGAGTACGACATGCTCGGGTCCTACTACACTGCATGCCAGCAAGTAGCAGCTGCCCTAGACCAAGATAACATTTTCCATCTTTCTCCATGTCCCATTGCCTGGATGGCTTTGGGGCCAGCAGCAGCTGGCTTCAGCTTTTCCCTGCTGTGACTTTCACTCAACTGTTCAGGGATGAGGTTGGAATTGGCTGCTGTAGAAACCGAGAAAGACATTCATTAGGGAGCAGGGAAGCGGCAGATGAGTGGCTGCTGGAAAGGAGCCTGCATGAGGCTGACATGCCATTCCCTGAAGGCCAGAAGCAGCTGTGGGGAGGAGAAAAAGGGTGGACATTCCTCAGATTTCATGTCACTCAGAGGACTATAGGCATTTCTGAATATTGGTGACTATGTGAAAATTTAGGGTACGTCTCCTCTGTCAGTTCCTACCATTCCTTTATGCAATAGTGTCCATATTGAACCATGTCCCAAGAGACAGGGAAGTGAACAGGGAGTCTGTACAGCTTAAAGACTGCAGCATCCAAAGATGATGGTGGAGGAGAAAGCCTTGGCATAAACTTGTGATATTGTCTCCAATACGAAATGAAGTCTCCCTGGGAGGTCTCTGTTTCCCAGTGAGAACAACAAAGCTGGGGAACAAGAAGGGTTCCTGGGACCTGATACTCAGACCTCTGGAGCTATCCTGACCAAAAGTTTAATAGCATTGCAATGGTTGTGGATATAATCTGCCCTATTGCTACTGTGAAAGATTAAAATAATAACTGTCATCACAAATATCTCTTCTTGGAGAGAAGGAAATACAAATAGTGACCAGAAGTGGCTAGTAAGCATAGAAAGGGATGGGGAAGAAAATTCAAAGTAGAACAGAGTGTGTGTGTGTATATATATATATATATATGTATATATATGCAGACAACTGTTTAATCTTATCACTTGTAATAGTATAATGTCACATACCTTGTGCATGCTATTGTTGAAGTTTAACACAACTGAGGGAGTAGGTAGAAGTTGCAGTTACTAGGGTGAAACTGTGGACACAAAGAAGCCTGGGAACTTTGGGAATGGGAAGAGGTAAGACAGCAGCTGAAAGATAATAAAGACCAACTGCACTTCTGAAATTGCCTTTCTGGACTGAACATTTCCAGTTCTCTTGATGGCACAAACACGTTATTTTAACAGTCACTGACTGAACTTAAAATGATAGGGGCAGAAATGAAAGAGAAATATTTTGTTTTCCCTCATCCTACATGGCACAAGACAAAAAGCCAACTTAAATGTCAGAATATCCCCAGTATATGTCTTAATTCATCTTAGAGGGGAGAAGGAAGAAAATGTAGTCCAAATAGTAGAAGCCCAGCCTCTTATTTACAAGCTTTGGTGCCATGTGTGTCTGACTGCTTGTTTCATCATTCATCAACCACTTGTCTAGTAATCCCACTGAACTCAAAGTTTTTGCTTTCCTTTCTCTTTCAGTTCCTCAAGAAGGTAGCATAAGCCCTTTCATTTATATTTTTAACACAACTTATAAGCCAAAGGAACTAATGATCGTCTTAATTATTCATAAAATTCCTGAAACAGTCATTCAGGTTATACACTCAGGTTAAAGATCTGAATCCCTATATATTCTCACTTTATATAAAATAAGGTCCCAGACTTAACAATGGAGTAAAATAGAATCCACTGATTTTTTTTTTAAAGTTGCATAGAATAATTAAGTATTTTCTTATATAAGGGAACACTTCTCTTGTTTTCCACTGTTTTAATGAGTAGTTTAAATTTTCAACAATTAATATTTTTACAGTATTTTTAAAACAGCATGATAATAATTTATCTTGTGCTTTAGTAAGAAACTTTAAAAAAGAAAATTTAAAAACAGTGGAATGAATAAAAAGGACAGAAGTGGGATAAATATAAATTCACTTAAGAGCAGGCAGAAGTTATTAAGATGCTGTAGTTCATCAAGCGGAATTCCACCTCACTGGCAACGGAATTTTTTTCTGCAGGACTTTTTAGGGGTTTCATGATAGATTTGTTTGACAAAGAGAAGAAAGAAGAAATATTTTTGAAAGTACAAATACCATAGCACTCTAATGGATTTTATTGATCTTTGAATGCGACAACAATTTACTCTGGAGCTTTAGTCTGTATTAACATACATTTCTCTTTCTATCAGGTAGGCATAGTAAACCTGAAACAACATGTATTTGTGA
>NW_009259596.1:3289395-3316570 GCF_000687185.1 Egretta garzetta
CCCCCCAAAAAAATATATATCCAAGAACATGCTTTTAGAGTAGGGTTGTAATTATTTTATAATTTATATTTTGATTTCCTTTGTGACTGGCTTTATTGCAGGATAATATTCACATCAGTAACCATTATTTAACTGGTCCATGCATGGAGAAAATAAATGATCTAAAACAGTAAAGGTGTTTAAATTTCTTTTTTATAATTTACTTTTTATGAGGGAATGTATTTTGCTTTCCCAAGCACAAGAACCAAAGAGAAAAGTAATTTAAAGTAGCATAACATTCTGAAATGGATCACATAGCTTCTTCAGGTTGCATTTTATTTGATGATTTTAAGGAGAGAAAACTTTATGTCTTCTCAAGTAAGTCCATTTGCCTTAGAGTAGTACTTCCTAAGTACCTCTCAACATCTCTTCATCCCCTCATTGATTCTTCACTTATCAGTGTTCACTAATTTCTGCCACCAATTTGGAATTTGCTCTCAGCGAATCTTATCTGAATTGATTTCTTAGAGGACATCAAAGACAGAAATTACTGTTTCTGAAATTTGCATGTAAGACAGCAATAGTGAGGAATCTTACCTCTTTATGATCCTATTCAATGTGATTTTGCCCAGTGACGTGATGCCCAGATTTTTCACGTGACGTGAAAGAATAGCCCCTGGGATTCTAAGATAGCAGATACATCTATTACCCCTACCTCTCCCATACGGGGGTAGAAGAGTGATCTTTCCAACTCCTAGACAAGACTTTTCAGTAATATCAGAAAGAAATACTCATCCATACCTCCTAAAAGACTGGTTTTATGGTGTTTATTATTCTTCAAAAGTCTTGGTGAAGATTGAGCCATTGTGGTTGAAAAAAAATCCATGCTAACTGAAAAAACCCACTGGCCTGTGCTCGTTGCAAGCATATTCGAAGGCATGCTGGTCACAGGAAAAAATGCTCTAGAAGAAAGGGTTCCTCTGACAATGGACACAGTATCACTGAAAAGTTGAGGTCGGCAGAGACCTCTAGAGATTCTCTGCTTCAGCCCTCTGTTAAAAGCAAGGCCATTTACAACAGGTTGCCCAAGACCATGTCCAGTTGGGTTTTGAATAGCTCCAAAGATAAAGACTCCTGAGCTTCTCTGGGAAAACTCTTCCAGTGTTCAAACATCCTCAGACTTAGTTTTTCATTGTGTTTAAAAGGAATTTCCTATGTTTCAGTTTCTGCCCATTGCCTACTGTCCTGTTACTGGGTGCCACTGAGAAGAATCTGGCTCTTCCTTCTTTAGTGTCTGCCATCAAGTACTTATACACATGGATAAGCTCACCCTGTCTTCTATTCACTAAACTGAACAATCCCACCTCTCAGCAGTCCCCATGTAGCCTGGGTGCTCCAGTCTCTTACTCATGACTATCACTGGTATGTGTGTTTCTTCTACTGGGCAGCCCAGCACTGGGCACAGTACTACAGGTGTGGCCTCATCACTGCCAGTAAATGGGAAGGATCACCTCCCTTGATCTCTTGGCAATACTCTTGCCAGTGCACCCGAGAATATTGTTGGCCTTCTTTGACTCAACAGCATAATTCTGGCTCATGTTCAACGTGTTGTCTATCAGGACCCACAGGTCCTTCACTGCAGAGCTGCTTTCCAGTGCCAGTCTGTACTGGTGCAAGGGATTATTCCTCCCCAGGTGCAGGACTTGCCTTTTCCACTTGTTGAACTTCATAAGGTTCCTGTTGTACTATTTCTCCAGCCTGTTGAGGTCCCTCTGAACCTTCTGATGTATTAATAATTCCTTCTAGTTTCATATAATTTGCAAAATTACTGAAGATGCACCCTGTCCCATCATCCAAGTCATTAATGAAGATGTTAAACAGTATTTGTCCCAATATGGACCCCTGGTTACACAACTAGTGACTGGCCTCTAACTGGACTTGGTGCCATTGATCACAGACTTCTAAGCCTGGCCGTTCAGTTTGCAGTCGAACCCACTTTTCACTTACCTAGTCTATACATCAGTTTTTCCATGAGGATGTTATGGAAAACAGCATCAAAAGCTTCACTAAGGTCAACATAAACAACATTCACTGCTCACACAGTGAGCTGCCCACCTATCTAAATTGCTGTAGGTTTTTCTGCATCTCTGTTTTGATATCACTTCTATGATTTCTTTAGGCACAGCCTAGCAGTGTAGCTCATAGCTAACTCTCCAGAAGCATCCCTTAAGCATTGGCTTAAGTTAAGCTTCATTTGTGCTTACTTCAAGTAAAATAAATCTTTTTCTAGATGGCAACTGGGAGAATATAATTCTGGTTCAGCTATCAAAGGATGTACAGCTGCACTGGGATTTTATTTGGCTCACTAACCTATTTTTATTGCTCTGTGACATTTAACAATGCCATCAGGTGTGCATTATAGCAAGAAATCCTTTTTTTTTTTTTTTTTTTTTTTTTTTGATGATTCTACCTGGAGCAGGAGCAGTATATGATGCTATCAACTATGGAAGAATCAAGACTAAACAATAACTTTTGTTAACTACTTTTCATACTAGCATTCTTGAATGCCTTTAGTGAGTTGGGACATTTCCACCATCAAGTTTTGGAAAGAGACTCACCCCTACAACTCTCTGGGGTCTACTCAGATCCTTCACTTTGGCCCTGGTCACAGTTCCTAACCAGATGAACTTTAATGCGGAAAATAAAATCTCCCTCCTCATTTCCTTTCTAGTTAAACTGTAAGAACATGTTGGGAATGTAGGAGCAATAAGTCCTTTCATTAGCTCTTTGTTTTCCTAAAGAAACAACAAATGATAACCTTAAATACAGTAAGAGGAGATATACCAATTTCTGTGCATGTAAAAATCGTGCAGGTTTGGTACTCATGTCTTACATTACCATTAAATATCCTTTTAAATATTTTCACTGGAATACACAGGAACTCACTGATTTTATTTTGGGGTTTTTATTTTTTCTGCTTATACCTGTAACAAAATCACAGTTCTTATTTATTTCCAACAGTGATACTGCTGCCAAAATCCAACTCCATTTCAAAAGGACGAGAGGCTTGGTATATTTTTAATACCCCCCCTTCACTTCACCCACCAAATGACAAAAGCAGACTTAAAAAACAAATAAAAAAAATCTAAAGGTTTTTGTTTTCAACACCATTTCTAAAATCTCCCTGTCCGTATCATTGAGGTGATGGCATAAGAGGGATGCTTGTAGCATTCATTACATTAAAACCATGCCAGCTTCAAGCTCTGTTCTTTTATATGCTAGCTAAATATATTCTAAACTGCTTGTATCCTTCTGACATCCTTGCACATTTTTAATGCCTCTTTAGCTGCTTGATTTATCTCCAAACCTGCAGATTGCATTTATAAGAATTCCCATTGACTGAAGTGATACTTATTCATGTGAGCAGAGCTGATAAACTGCAGGCCTCACCACTGCTGAACACAGAGCTGTGCTGATTACGATGCTACAGATTTTGTTTTCTTTCAGTAGGCAAAATAGGTTTAGAAACACATTTTTCCCTTCATCCATCAAAGGAACTCATAGCAGAGCAGCTAAGATCCAAAAACTGGCTTTTCAAATGACAGTAAATCATTCTGAATGGTTCCTACTTCACCTGACATATCTTGATCTAGAAAGCTTTTGCCACAATAATAGATATTTTCAACCCAGAGAGACTTAGGCATCAAGCTCTTGTCTTTTTTTGTGTAATGTTTAGTGCAATGTTCCTCCTTCTACCTGGATGGGTTTCCTGTACCACCCTGGGAAAATATTTATGGAAAAGTAAATAAGTGTTGTATAACTTATATGAGCTTTTTAGTAACAAAACCAAACCAGACCATTTTACTGAAGATTCAACTATATGCAAGCAAAAAAAAAAATCTTGATTCATATTTGAATCTCCTCCCTCACAGGCATAATTCATTTGCAACAGGATTCAGGTGCAGAAGGAAGAAGGCAGCTGCTACTGTATCAGTGTCATGATACTGTTGTTCCCCACTGAATGGAGCTCAAAAACCTGTGGTTGCCCATCCTGAAAAAGCACATCTACCTCCTGTTTTTGCTTCCTCCTCCACATATTTGCATGCAAGTTTTCTGACTTCCACGCTGTCAGTTTTTCAAACAAAAACTAAAACTGTAGTAGGTGGCTTGGATAATTAGCATCATTAATGGAAAACAAGGTAAATTCTTGAACAGCAGCTCACAATATTTCTTCTACTTCTTTTCAGAGAGCTGTTAAAGAAGCTGACATAAACCTAAATGCTGATCTTCATCTAGTTCTTCTACTATACCTGGGAAATGGAGAATAAGAACAAATGAGGTTCTACTTGACCATTGAAACAAGAGTTAAAAATGTGTTTAAGTTTTGTATACCTTAAATACAGCCTCCTGGTTAACAGGGGAAGTCCCAGATGACTGGAGGCTTGCCAGCGTGATGTCCATCTACAAGAACGGCCAGGAGGAAGAAGCTGGAGCTTGATACTGAGGAAGATTATGGAGTGGTTCATCTTGAGTACGCTCACTAGGCACATGCAGGACAACCAGGGGATCAGGCCCATCCAGCATGGATTCATGAAAGGCAGGTCCTGCCTGACCAACCTGATCTCCTTGAATGACAAGGTGACCTGCCTGGTGGATGAGGGAAAGGCCGTGGGTGTTATCTGCCTGGACTTTAGTAAAGTCTTTGACACTGTCTCCCACAGCATGTCTCCTCCCACACCAGAGAAGCTGGTGGCTCATGCTTTGATGGGCATACTCTTTGCTGGCTAAAAAACTGACTGGATGGCCAAGCCCAGAGAGTTGCAGTGAATGGAGTTAAATCCAGTTGGCAGCCACTCACAAGTGGTGTTCCCCAGGGCTCAGTACTGGGCCCAGTGCTGTTCAGTATCTTTATCATTGATCTGGATGAGGGGATTGAGTGCACCCTCAGTAAGATTGCAGATGACGCCAGATTTGGTGGGAGTGTTGATCTGCTTGAGGGGAGGAGGGACAGGCTGGACAGGCTGGATTGATGAGCCAAACTCAACTGTATGAGGCTTAACAAGGCCAGGTGCCAGGTCTTGTACTTCGGTCACAACAACCCCATGCAACGCTACAGGCTTGGGGAAGAATGGCTGAAACGCTGCCCAGCAGAAAAGAACCTGGGGGTACTGATTGACAGCTGACTGAATATGAGCCAGCAGTGTGCCCAGGTGGCCAAGAAGGCCAACAGCATCCTGGCTTGTATCAGGAATAGTGTGGCCAGCAGGAGTAGGGAGGTGATCGTGTCCCTTGGCGCAGATGAGGCTGCACCTTGAATACTGTGTTCAGTTTTGGGCCCCTCACTACAGGAAGGACATTGAAGTTCTGGAGCATGTCCAGAGAAGGGCAATGAAGCTGGTGAGGAGTCTGAAGCACAAGTCTTACAAGGAGCAGCTGAGGGAACTGGGATTGTTCAGCCTGAATAAGAAGAGGCTGAGGGAAGACCTTATTGCTCCCTCATCTACCCGAAAGGAGATTGTAGTGGGGTGGGCATTGGTATCTTCTCCCAAGTAACAAGTGATAGGACAAGAGGAAATGGCCTCAAGTTACACCAGGGGAGGTTTCAACTGGATATTAGGAAACATTTCTTGAGTGAAAGAGTGGTCAAGCATTGGAGCAGGCTGTCCAGAGAGGTGGTGGAGTCATCATCCCTGGAGGTGTTCAAAAACTGTGTATATGTGGCACTTTGGGACACAGTTTAGTAGGCGTGATGGTGTTGGGTTGACAGTTGGACTTGATGATCTTAGAGGTCTTTTCCAACCTTAATGATTCTATGATTCTATATATGTGCAAAGAATTTGATTTTCAACAATGGGGTTTTTAATGGCATCATATAACTCTCATAACAATGAACAGCTCAGCTGTTCTTAAAAGTCCTTTTTGACTAGGAAGAAACATTAATATCTGGAATCTGAGCTTAAGTGTGAAATAAGGATTTCATGAACTGCAAGAAATATGACCTGAAAATCAGAAATAGGAGCCACCTGTCCAATTCCAACCCTGCTTGCTAATCCCATGGTTCAAACAAGCCAGCAGAGAGTCTCATGTTAACCAGCAGTTCCACCTTATAAGGGGAAGTCCTTGGTGATATAAGGTTAATATATACAGAGGTAAAAGAAAGCACCTCGGGGATAAGTTCATGTTAGAATATCTTTGTAAGTTCATGGTAAGCCAACTAAATTTCTTTTGAAAACCACAGTACTGACTGATCTTTTTCCTCTTGGCCTATTTGTGTTTATCCTTCTCATCACTGCTTGGGTGTAGCTCATGTTTTGGGAAGTGTTTTCACTGCAGTGTTACAGGCAATGGCAATATCGTTTGCTTCAAAACAAAACCTATGCATATTTTTAAAACAGTCATAATTAATCATAGTTTAGCTTTTTTACCCTTTAAAATAAAACTTTTTAATTCAAAAAATAAAAGTGTTTCTTCTCCCTGAGAATATAAATATCTTATATGAAGAGCAGTATTCCTATTATGTACTTTTGGGGCACTGCAAACTTACTTGAATGAATGCTCCTCTAAATACTGTTTGATTCAGTCATTGGTGCATTTTGAAGTGTATAAAGTGTATTTTGATGATCTCATTGACCAAATGGTTAAGCAGCACACTGGAAGAGTAACCTATAAAATGGATTTCACTGTTATAGAATCATAGAATGACAGAATTGTTGGGGTTGGAAAGGAACTCTGAAGATCATCTTGTCCAATCCCCTGCTCAAGCAGGATCACCTGCACAGGATTGTGTCCAGGTAGGTTTTGAATATCTCCAAAGGAGACTCTACAACCTCTCTGGGCAGCCTGTTCCAATATTCTGTCACAGAAGTTTTTCCTCATATTCAGATGGAATTTCCTGTGTTTCAGTTTGTGCCCATTGCCCCTTATCCTTTTGCTGGATATCACTGAAAAAAGTCTGGCCCTATCTTCCTGACACACACCCTTAAGATATTTGTAAGTGTTGATAACATTCCCTCTCAGTCTTCTCTTCTCCACGCTGAGTACTCCCAGCTCTCTCAGCCTTCCCTATTCACTTTTGTGGCCCCTCGCTGGACTCTGCTCAGTAGGTCCTTGCCTTTCTTGAACTGGGGAGCCCAGAACTGGACACAGTACTCCAGATGTGGCTTCACCAGGGCAGAATAGAAGGGAAGGATAACCTCTGTGTTGTTTACTATGTGGCCATGTCTTTTATGTGTAACTGGGGACAAGCAATTGTAAAGGAGAAAAGTCTTCCTTTTAAAAAGGAAGCTTCAGTCTTTAAAGATTTTTATTCTTAGTCATAGTGCTATCTCTTAATTTATTTTTTTTTTTCTTTTCAAGGGTCACGTCCTGCCAGGCAAGGAGGGAGAGGTTACTCAAGTTCTCTGATCCTCTTGGTGTGAATTAAGGTGCCTGTCACTTTAGATTCCTTAACAGAGTCAGGGAAGCTCTTGCTTTTCCTGTACACCCAAGCTCAACACTGCTCAAACCTCTCCCTTCTTATTGCTGAGAGGTTACTGCCCAACTTTCCCTTACCAGATCCAGGTAGAGAGTCCTTATCCCTTATCTGCTGCCCCAGGAAGAGGGAGCTGGTATCCTCAAAAAAACTTTCAACACCAAGGGGATCCTCTAATTCCCTTTGGTTGGAGGAGGGTGTACAAAACACCAGGTCCATAGGTAGACAAAACCTTTTATTCCATAACTAGGCTCATTAGTAGCAGAAATTCTTATTGTTGGCCACTTGTGTAGGGCCTATGCCTTGCATTACTTACTGAAAACATAAAAGACAAAAGAGGGGAGAGAAGGGGAGGAGGGATAGAGATATCCGGCCAACAGTGGGTGCATCCATCTTCAAGTTTTCCCCAGAGTCTTGGGGTGGCTTGTGGCTTTTATCCCTTGCTTAGACACACCTTCCCCGCTTCCCATGCTAAATAGCACACGTTCTGTCTGGTCCTCTTTTGAGTGTACTGAGTCGGTGGTCAGTGAGTCGGTGGTTGCAATCTCCCCTTGCCTGAATTACCTTTTAGCTTAAAGTTCATGGCTCATCTTGCAGCCACCCTATTGGTCCCTTTATCTGCAGAGTGTTTGAGACATGTCTCAGAAGAGCACTGGGCTCCTCTGCTCCCGGCTTCCTTATTGAGTCCTGTCCTGTTAGTTGCATTCCTTCAGGACAAACAGTTCCTTGTGTCAGGGGTTACAAGGTAGCCTTGATGTGAGATCTTCCAGGTGGTCTCCTACATCTCCTACATCAGGTCTCCTTATAAAATTTCAGGAATGAAGTGGATAGATCTTACGTGGTAGACATGAACTCCTACAAAGTCTGTTTTCTGGGCTATATGTCTGTATTTAAAGGTATTATATAATCTTTTGAGGATTATGTGATTAGTATGATTTGGTATGGAACTTCTTTTAGGTAGATTTTCCTTCCTTTGGAAAATATCTCCACTGGTTGTATTTTAATGCTGACAATATTACCACTAGGGAAATACACAATATGATGGAAAGATAACAGTTTTTTACAAAAACTGACACTACGAAGACCCTGTCAGTTTTTACTTGACAAGCAAGGCATATTGATTGACTAGCACTTTGCAGAAAATTAAGAAGTCTGGACTCAGAGCAAGTTCAGATGACTAATAAAATTCACAAGTCTTTTCAGAAATTATGCAGCAAACAAACTTGATGACTGCTTGAGAATACAGCTTTCGTTCATGGTAACTATAAAAATTAAACTGTCTCCAAGTTCCTAACAAGTACAATAAGATGCATCAGACTAGGGTTTCAGAATGCAGACAACTGTAATTTGTGATATCATTTACAGGCATAGCTGCTATTGCAGTTAAATGAATGTTTTACTCTGTGTGGCCATTAGAACATGTAAATAGAGTGTGATGACCACAGCAATATCTTTCATGTTAAGTGATTACATTCAGGTCTAATTAATGCTCAGATTAAAATTTTACATTACCTTTAATTTTTTTTCAGCTAATAGGATACTAATGTAAAACCAGTTTTATTTATGAGTATTTCAAAAATCTAGAAATGTCTGGCTCATGCTTTGTGCTCTGTGTCTAAGTGTTTTGATTTTATTGCTGTTGCTAATGCATTTGATGCAGACACTTGTTGATAAAATCCTTGAAAGACATTGCTTACCACATTTTGTGAAGGATGTCAAAACAAAAAGCTGCTGACTAGTTTGGTAAGCATTCAAATGTTCTTCTGGTAAATGTCTTCCTTTTGCAAATCATTGGGGAATGTGTGTAGACTTCTTGATTCTATTTGCTCGTTAAGTCCACTGGGAAAGAGAAAGAAAGAAAAAAATTGGAGTTTATATGTCAATTTATGCACACATCTGTTTCTTCTTTACTTAAGGAAAAAAAGAGTTGTCTTAGACCTTTTGATTAGGAGTAAATTCAGTATCTCTTAGTTCAGTGATAATTCTCCAGTCATGGATTATGTTCTTACTACTTGGCTCAGGCTTTATTCAATAGTGGGTAATAACTACTTTACATAACCTAGCAAGAATGGATGTTACACTGATGCTTCTAACTGTAATATCTCTTCCTCATTTCTCTTCTGTCTTGCAAGTTCACAATAATTAGTCCTTCTTATTAAAAAAAAAAAAAAGTGTGGGTTTTTTTATCTTTAATATTTTATTGTGAATTATTTAAAACCAAAGAGCAGTGTAGAAAGATGAAAGGGCATTCCGTTTCCTCCCACCTATCTGTAAAGCATTCAGCTGAGGAGGGTAAATCCTGGGTTCTATGTGAACCCTTTGTTACCCAGAGAGCTTGTGGAGAAAAGCCAGCCTCTTCAGAGAACGGTTCAACTAGGAAGTGAGAAGCAACACCTATTCCTTTGCCAACAATACATAAATCCCAAGCCACTGTGCTGCTAAAATTAGCCATTCAGTTAAACTAAACTTATAAATTACATGAGATGGTAGATCAGAGTAAAACTTGTTTTCTATCATCTTTCTTGCTGCAACTGAAGTTATACTTTCCACTTTCCAGAGACGTTGACTCAACCGGTATGGGAACTCAGTTTCCAATTAATACCATGCTAAACTTTTAGATGCAAATTAACCTTCTGCTACCTCATGACAAGAGTGTCAGCAGATAATATTGTTAATTTTCAAAATGTGTGGAAAACCCCTTACAAGAGTGAAAGACTCTTGTGGATTAATGACTACAGGGATGGCTTATATCACATATTTTTAATTCACCTATTTTTACTGGTGAACAATGTTAAAAGTGTTTCTAAGTTACTTATACAATCAGAAAGCAGATCATATTAACACTGAAGATTTTCACTCCATGGAAATTTTTGATATTTCAAAATTTATTTTTCTTATTTTTAAGGACCACAACAGCTATTTTCCGAATTTCTTATAACATGACAATTTCAAATAATTTAATTATGAGATGTCATTATTTTCAAAATATGATTTTGTATTTTAAGTCAAATGCTATAATTTTAATTTATGCTGTACTATCATTTTTACACTATTTCATAGCTTGCTAGTATAGTAGTAGATTATAATACTGTAAACTATATGGAAATACATATTTGCTCAAATATCGTAATATTTTCACTTGGGTCAAAGCGTCTTGAATTTGAATTAGCTAAATGGGGTTTTTTTGTGGTATCAGTTATTTTCCCTCAAGAGAAGGCTAAACTATGAGATGTATTCAGAGAGGACACATTTTTGCCAGTATCATTTTTACTAGAGCACTGGAATTGAGTTCAGGCAGCTCAGCAGGGCAACTACAACTTCAAAAAATATGGAGGAGGTCATTACAATGGTATGAATAGCTAGGTAGTATGAACAGATACAGAAGAGGTAGCAATGCAAAACTTTTAAATATAGGAAGCTAGTTTATTCTCTGTAGTTAGGACCAAATTTTCATAAATGTCTCTGGTTTTAGATTCTTTAGGTCAATACAAATCTCACCTAACTTTAGAAATCTAGGCATTTTAAATTAATTAGCTGTTTGAGCTTGTTCAACAGTTAATAGAAAGACTTTTCAAACAGCTCTTCCATGTCTGTTTTCAGAAGAGAAGTGTCACTTCCTAAACACAGGCTTTTTCCTCTTTGACCATGAAGATGACTAGCTCAGATGCAGCTATCCAGATATTAAATGTCTAAGTAAGGACAGATGACTTCTACCTTTGATATTTACCAGTCAGTTTTTCACTACATTTTACCTGATATGGATTGCAAATTCCATTTCTGGTGGCTTGCCTTGGAGACAGAACATTTGCAAAGAGGAATTAGAAATCTGTATCATGTTTTTGCCTAACTTGTTCAGTGAAGAGGATTTATTTCAAGCAGTTTGATGTCACAGCAATTCCTAGACCCCTTAAAATATCAGGAACAATGCAAAATAAAGTACTTAGTCTGAGTGAAGAAATGGAGCTATTAAAATATCTGATGAGATATGGCATGAGTGACATGAGATATCATTATTGGATGATGCAAAATTAAATGTAGGTGCAATGGAACTTGAGAAACCCTAGAATATAAATCATAAAGAATGGAGGATGTAATAGGAAGAAAAATTTCAAAATATTTTAAGAAAAAATACTGTCAGTGTAGATATGTACCAAATTAGAGATCATTAGGAAAGTACATCAGATAGCCCACTCTATGACAGGCAACATATGAGCAAAGATGAGAGGAATGCAATTAACTGGAAACACCAATAGGGAGTATACAAAGGCAACAATGCAAGTTCATGTCAGACTTTTTTGTGTGTGTCTGATCTGGAGAGCAAGCTTAAGGATGACTGCACATCCTATGGGTTAGACCACTCACTTAGGACCTAGAACATTCAGATTCTACCTTCTCTCACTCTTCTCCATTTCCTGCATTGCTCTCAGGTGTTTTATGTGAAGAAACTAGTACCAGCAAAGGAGAATGAACCAGACTATGACTTTTAAACTGAAATTTTCTCCAGTTAGAAGGTTGACAGGTAATTCAGGTGGTTACAAGTTGATGGCATAACTGATTCTTTCCTGGCTCCCTGGAAATAAAAGAAGTTGATGATGGAGGAGTTAAAATTTTCTATATGAATCAAGCAGAGAGTAAATTTTAAAAAGGCTTTCTGATTTTTTAATTTATAACTTTGGAAAGTGGGCCAGTGCCCAAAATCTCTCTCTCTCCTGTAATGCTATTCAGTATTTTTACCACTCAGAAGAAAAAGGAGAGAAAAGAAGAAAATGGAAAGCCACTTCAACTTAAATGGGCTTCATTGCTTTCCATCAGCCAACTGCCACATAATGGTTATTGTGTTGTTGTCATGCTCCAGACCTAATCTCATTGCTTGTTTCTAAGATGCACCAGAATCTTCCTACTTCAGCTGCTTTAATCTCCCTTCCTACAGTTATAGATAGTGAGTCACATTTACAAAATCCTGTGGATTTCACTAATCACCTATTCTACAACATCAAGAAGTGCCAGTATAATTTCCTGAACCTTCCTCAGAACATTGGTCAGGAACAGTTGAAGTCATGTGTCACATCAGACTTGTATACACAAGTACGTTTTAGGTGTATATATACATGTGTATATATGTGCAACTGAATAAATACAATTATGCACACATAGATCTGCAGATGCAGATGTATATCCATTCCCCCTGCAAGATAAAGAAATGAAAGAATGAGTCATTCTAGAAATTTGCAGTTCATGTCAAGGGCTGTGAGGGCCATGTGTCCTTACTCTTATAAGCAAGCATGACATAGAATTATGGCTGCACAAATAGATCCCTGAAAGAAGATCCTGAAATCTTGCAGACAGGGTGCCTCGAAACATTCTGCCTCTACTGTCCCTCTGCAAATAGACAGTCTGAGTTCTGAATATCAGGATACATGTTTTAGTGCCCATCTTCATGAAACCAAAGGAGCCCAGAGAAACAGCAACAGGAGGGGGAACCCCAACAACCTTGTAATAGCAAATGGACCCACTGAGTTGGCTCCTTCCCAGGTGATTCCAGGGGAGCCTCAGACCATTGCCCTGGTGTGACACTCATTAACCTGAGCCAACAGGAAACACTCCCTCAAATTGCCTTCCAGTCTGGGGTGGGGGTGAGGCAGTGGGACTTTTATGAGAACAACATTTTTGGATTACACAAGACTTATGGGGAGAAGGACTAAAAGTAGGAGAAACAGGCACAGCAAATAAAAAAAAAAAGGAGGAAACAGTAGTAGGCCTTGTGTAAACACGTTGCTAGACAGTGTACTTTTATCACCATTCCCTGCTCCTAATTACTGCAGTCTCTCCTATTTAAACTCTATTTCTGTTTTATTGACTGAGGGACTTGCTATTCTATGTGTGTGTGTAGCATATTGAGGTCTAAGTACTGGCAACGTGAGCAGCACACTGGGGCCCGTGGGTTTGGGATGTCAGTACCTGGAGAGACTGGAGTGTGTGCCTACCACAGGGCTGTGCATATCAGCATGTAACAGCTAGCAAACGTTAAGCTAGACTAGCTTTCAAGCAGATCAAAAGGCTTGGGAGCCAAGTTTTGAAGCAGCCATAAGTATAAATAGGATCCTGGAGAGACTGGGGGAGTCTGAGAGTTGGCTACTGGAGGGACTGGGAGGTTCAAGCCAGCTCCTGGAGAGACCATACAGTCTGGGACTTGGCCACTGGTAAGGCCAGAAGTTGAGACAAGCTACAGAGAGATGCATTTGTCTGTGTGTGCCGGTGCATGAGAGAGCTGGGAGGTCCAGTGGCCGGTGACTAGATAGACTGAGTGTCTACCCAAGCCAGTTACTGGAGTGATGAACCTTGTGTATGTATATTCAGTGTCTGTGAGTGCTCTGCTTTCTGTGTTGATCTGCGTGGCTGGCAGTCTATACGTTGCACACTGTGTGCCTGCCATGCTCAGCCTCACTCCTGGCTGGACCTGGGAACACGGACCAGCCACAACCCCATATCTGTTGGGCTGCTGGATTCAGCAGCTTCTAGCACTGAGGAATGTTCTGAGACTTAGGAAATATAGGTGCAGGTTTTTAGTTAGGTGATGTGCACCTTGTGACCCTTTACTGAACTGAGACAAACTTTCGAAACAATTAACAAGCAGCAGAGTGCTAAATGCCTGCGCACAGAGCTATGATTAAAATCTCTTCCAGTGTTTCTTCTGTCCCTGCATCTGCTAAGCAGCCAGTGATGCACCTCAAATCAGAAACAGTGAGTCTTTGTTTTGTTTCTCATTAGAAAGGCTTTTTTTTTCAAACAAATCTAGAAAAGAAAGAGGAAAATCGTTCCTGAATTTGTTAACTATGCATAATGATGAAAATTAAGCATAAACATGGCAGCACTAGGATGAGAAGGCAGATTTTTTACTTGATTTAAAATAAGTTCTGTTAATAAATTTTTGACACAAAGCACCCTTCACAGTAACTTAAATAAAAAAAATTAGACTCAGAGCCATTCATTACCAGTGGTCATTTATGACAATTTGGCAATGAGTGGTTATGTATTTATACATGTGTGTTTATATATATATATATAATGTTACATATGACAAACAGGTATAATACATATAAATGATGCTTCTAAGCACTTTCTAACATTCATACCTATAATACAAAATTTATATTACAAAAATACTATATTATTAGAAAATGCTTAGAAACACTGTTTCTATTTATAAGATTTAAAAATTTGTTTCCTGTTAAATAATGGAAAAATTAAAACTAGAAAAAGCTAGAAGCTACAATCAAAGCAAAAATATATTAAATTGAGATGGAGGCATTATCAGTTAGCCAAATATGTATTTATTTGAATAGCATTTTCAAAGGGCCAAACAGAAGCTGACCTTTAATCTGAATAACATTATAGCCTGTGACCTAGTCACTGATCCTTGCTACACTTGGCAGCAGAATTAAATATTGATAGTATGAGATAAGACAAAGATCAGTATTAAAAATGGAGATTAAAAATGAATGAAAGCAAAACAAGAAGGAACAATAAGGAAAGACTAAAAATAAGCTAGGATAATTAAACAGAAATACTCCATAAAAAAGACAGAATTATACAGGACTTGCATAGTATATGGGACTTGCATAACAGATAATGGTAAATCAAAATTGTATTTAAAGAGGGGACAGACAATGCATTATGCACATTGTCAACGCAACTCAGTTCTGTAAGGAACTGGGTAACAAACTCTTTGTGTAGGTATGACATCACAAGTAGTAGACATCTTTTCTGAGGCTCATTACTTTTCCTGACTCTTTTTGATGTTCAGAAATCATCTTGTATCCTTTAGAAACTTTTTAAACTCCATGCTCTTGTATCAACTTGCATGTTTGGTCCTTATTTTTGCTTTGAAGCAGAGACCAATGGAAACTGACAATGGGTTATTTTTGTGGGGTTTTTTATTTCTTTTTCTCTAAAAAAAAAAAATCTGGTAACCTTTTTGAAAATTATAGGATTTGCTAATTTTAATGTAAGACTATTCTGAATCTGACCACTAGTAGAATGATCTTTTTCCTGCAATAACTTTAAACTATACGCAATAACTTTATTATTTTTGGGGGGAGTGGTCAGAATTTTTTTCAGCAAGATTTTTAAAAGTTTGCTCCCTGCAACACACAAAAATATTTTCTAATTCATTTTTATTACAAGTTGAAATTGTATGTTGTTGTCAGGTTTTTTTAATGAAATTTTAAAAATAGAGATCTAGTCTCATTAAAATTCATTTTAACAGCCCATTTGAACACTCAGAAATAATATGAGACATCAAGTCTAAGAGAACTGAACTGATTTCTATTCAGCAGGTTGTTTCTTAGAATCAATTTTTGTGACTCTTCAGTTAAGAGCCAGTCACTGAAAGTGATATGCAGCGCTACTATTCAAGCTACCTAATCTACAACTGAACTTTAGGCCTGTTTCAGTGGTGTGTGTCTATACATACACACCCTGATATCATGAATGGTGTACAAGTAACTTCTCATTTTCACAGTACCAAGCACTGAAGTAAGAGTTTACCATGCTGATTAACAGTCTTAATTCAAGCTTCTAATTAGTATTTATTATGTTAAATACATCTAAAGAATAGACAATGCCTATTTGATAATGTGAGACTTCTGTAGTGCAGTCTTTTTTTTTTTTTAATTAGTGAAGGTTTGTTTTTTGTACATTGTTATTAATGTTGTTATTTATGTCATACTTAATACTGTTTGGAAGAAAATATTTTAACTGCCCTGAATTTTATTATAATATGTCTCAGGTGGCACAAAGCAAATTTTCAATCTTTCTAATAATTTGATTATAAAATCATATGTCATAGTAAATTTTTCCAAAAGCCTACCTGATAGGAAAAAGGACAATATAAGGAATTGGAACAATCATTTACTGAAATTATCAAAATATAAAAATATTAACAACAATTTTAAAAAGTATCCCCTTAAAATGGGATAACAGTTTTGATCCCCTTCATGATTTCACAGAAAACAGGATTTGGAATTATAGGAATGGTAAGTAAATGCAACCAATGTCAACAAACATAAATCATCAAGTTATCTACATATGCATGTTCTGAAATTCTCATATTTAAATAGCAGGAATTTAATCACACCTTTCTCATTTGCTTATATAGGTATGTCCTCAGACTGCTTTGAATGAAGTTAAAAGTAATACATCTGCTTACAGATGTATATCAAAATCTCTAATTTCTATGCAATTCTGTGCTTGAAGGAGGGGAATTGAGCATCCTTCATCCCTTTTCGGTCTTTTCTGTGTAAAAGCAATGGCTTATGTCATGTGTATGCAAAATAAAAAACCTGCCAATCTGATGCTGCCTTTAGATTCTGAAGATCTGTTACTCACCTTGTAACCTTGTATTAGGAGTTATTCTTGACGAAGTACTTACTGTTGTCTTATGCATTCTTAAGATTTTGCACAGGAAGCTTATTTTTCTTTCTTTAAATGTAAAGACTATTTATTGACCTCTGTAGATTATGTTCATCACTTTCAAAGAGGCTTTTCATGCTGGTTTCAAGCATGCACTGTTGATTTTTTTTCTTGATAGTACATGTTACTCTCTATGTCCAAGTAAAAGCTGATTTCTTCATGGTATGCCATTGCTTCTTATCTGTTAAACCTGCAGAAAAAGCAAGTCATCTCAGTGTGTACATTATGTAAACTGCCTTTGAAAGTATATTCTAGTTGCTGTTCTAACAACTTTCTGTATCAAAAAAGTCAGTAGCAATTCTGGTTACATATTTATGTTAAAATAGCCTAAAACATTTATAAGTTAACTGCTGATGGTGGCCAGACAACAGACTACACGGTAACATATCAACATGGCTAAAATAAATCACTATCTGCTCTGCTAAAATTAATTTCATAACTTTCTGAATATCTGTTGCATTTCTTTGGATATTTATGTCACAAACATTCCATGAAAAGCCTTTTACTTATAAATTCAGCTTCAATCTTTTAAGTATCTTAGATGAATCTTTTATCTGAAGCTACCTAGACTGACCAGATTTCATGGCTTCCCATTTCAGTGACTTCAGAGTTCAGGTGTTTCTCCTGCAGTCAGGTGAAGAGCAGAGAATAAAAGTCCAACTTGAGAGTGAACTGAGCTTTGTTTTCATTATGATGAAGGCCAAGTGATTATCTCTAACACTTTATCTTATTTCATTCCATTATGAATTACATAGTGAATATGTAACTAGACTTTTTTTTTCTAAAATATTAAGACAGAGACCTACCTCAGTCTGTTGTACACTACTTTTCATCCTGAAGCTGTTGCCTCTTCAGATGAACTAGTACTAATTAGATCCTAAAAAAAAAAAAAAAATCAATTATTAATTAACACAGAGACTTCCTTTTACTTCCTGTAATGCAGAAACTTCCCTTTTTGATTGCATTTGTCCAGTGGCTGGTATAACAGGGAGCTGATTCTTCATAGGTTACTGTAATAAAAAGGATGATTCAATGGTCCAGTTCTGCACTGTTGTAAATTCCTCAGTTTCATTAGGATGACACAGATATAAAGTAGACTAACACAAGGATGAGTCACATGCCTTGACCTTACCTTTGCCAAAATCAGGAAGCTGACAAAACTGTTGCTTCCTGGGCATATGAACAACATGTTTTCTTTTTAACAGCTTTCCCACAACCGGTTTCCTGTACAAACTGGCTGTTGACTGCAGTTGGTAGAAAACATGTTAAGCTTAACTAAAAAAAAAAAAATCCTACCAGTTTTGACAGGGTCCATCATTAACTAGAGTTGAGTAATATGATTTTTCATACTGCTAATTTTATTTGGAGTATAATGCTACAGCATAGAATACAGTATTTCAGACAAAGATGCAGGAACCACTGGTAACCATTGTTTATCACACTGGCAAAGCCCAGACAGAAGTCCTGCAGGCACCATGACACAGGCACCTGTCTTATGAAGATGAAAAAGGCCTTGCCCATGAGGTGAAAGGCTGAGACAGCTGCCTCCCAGCTCCTGCTGAGGTTCTGCAGGCCAAATTGTCACTCTTGGAGGAGTGGTAACCAGCCTTTATGTGATAAGCTCCCCTGCAGTTCTAAGCTTCGAAGACAGCAAGAGCTCCTGCATTGAGCTGTTCAGCCCCTGTGCAAACCAGTGGTTCCTTCTCATCAGGAGCACTCATAAAATACATGCCATTTATAAGCAGTAAAAAAAAAAATCAGTTCTTGCTAGAAATGTGTTGAACAGGATATGTGATGACAACAGTAAGGTTCATCTTACTTAATTGAATACACCCCCACTGTAATCAATTGAGAGAAATAAATATCTCTAGGGTATAATTGACAGAACCTCTTTCATGTGGATGAGAACAATCACCATGTAGAAGGATCTATTTTTCTTTCTGTTGCAACTTGGATGACTAAATCAGATGTAAACATGTACATTTTATCAAATGAATACCACTACTGGCATCTCCAGCTGCCTACTTCAAATACTGTGAAGATGGCTACTATTACCCAATTCTGTAATGACTTAGTAATCTTAAACCATTGGTAAGCAAATGACATGTCCATATCATACGAAGCCCCTGCAGAATTGCTACTGTTGGCAGGCAAGCAGTGGGGGTCCTGTAGCATTTCAATGAGGTTTCAGCAGGGGGTCAGATAATTCAGGTCATAGACAAACCTATTGAAAGCACATTTTTCCAGTCCCTCACAAAGCTGTTTTAGAGTTTTAGAGAATTACGACTGGTACAACCCATGCCATCGCTCTCACTGTAGAGGACAAGGAGAGTACCAGTCTCTATAACTGTAACTACAACGCTATTTATGAATATTACAAAACCTGGTTGAGTGCTCATCTTTTCTCAGAATGTTTTTATTAACAATCCTTTATTAGCTGCAGTTAAAAGCACTGATTGAAAACAAATTACAGACTTGGCTACGTAGAATACCATATATTTCAACCAAACAAGCTGATTACTTCTGATTACAGGCATAATAGCAAATAATGAAAAAGAAAGAATGGATCATGGGATTGCAACAATATCTATTTTTTCTAGTGATGACTGTTAAACTTATTTTTTGTCTTCCATGTTCTTATTATGGATTCCACAGTACAGCTCTATATTTGAGGTTGAAAATTATTTCTATCCTTTTACTCTGGTAGTCAACATTTACTTTCTAATAAATAATGTCTTTTGGGAACATTTCCAATCTAAAACTGTATTTTGATTGTATGTAAGAAGTTAAAAAAAAGATGTAGCATCAAACTTCATCATTTTTTCCTTGATCGATCAGCTCTCAATAAAAGACCTTGGTAGATCTGTATTGGCAAATTCTTTAGGTTGACAACCTTAAAAAGGCAGACAACTTATCCAGCTCCATCAAAAAAATCCCACAGTTTATTAGTTAATCTTCTTCATGTGACAAAAAAATACATGTCTGGAATCACCCTCTGTTTGTATCTTTATACTGCAGGATGGAGCAGAGCAGAGGTATGTTATCCCTCAGGCCATGGTTTCACATTACAACATATTTGAAATAATGCTAAAACAATGATGGCCTGAAGTATGGTTGTATTACCCTTCTGTGTCCTCCTAGTACAATGTGATAAGCACAGTAACAGGTGATACCACGAAGGTGTAAACAATTTAAATAGACATGGCTTTCAAACTCCTTGTAAGTGAAAGCAAAATCTCAGAGCACAGCAATAATGTCCCTGCTCTCATACGCGACGAGCTGCTAATCTGGACAGCTTTGACATATAATTCTTCGCACCCTGCGCTATTGTAGGTTCAAATGTGTCATTCAAATGTGTACAACAGTTAATATTTAGCTAGTATTTACCATGTGAGATCTAGAAGAGAGGACAGTTACAGTGCTACCCCAAAATAACCAGAACTCTAGTGATTACAGTGAGACTGTTTCCAAAATAAGTGCTTTAGGCTTTGTTTCAAGTGATTTGCATTGCAACTGAAAACATTCTAGTTTCATGAAAGACTGAAATTTTCCACCAGAAGGAAACATTTCTTAACAGAAAAGTTAATTTAATTAAAAAATAATATGCCTTGTTGGAAAAAATCCACATAAAACTCCACTTATAACTATCACAACAGGGTGGCATTTCTGGAAAAACTCTCTGATTCTACTGAAAAATCAACAGATCTCCTCATCTACTGGACAGGAGTTATGAAAGATTTGAAATCGGGAAGAATAAACCTCGTAACACCAATGTAGTGTTAAAAGGCAGGCATTCTTTATTCACGGCGCCGGATACACGGGGGATCGCTCCACCTAATGTGCATACCTGGCACCTGTTTCAGTCAGGTTATATAAATCAAATATATACATATTCATTACATTCATACATAATCAATAACATTCTCTCTAATGATTGGTACAAATTCTCTCGCTTCCTATGTAAATTACTGCACAAACTCAGTTGTTCACTTCCATTGTTCTCTTTTGAGTAGGTGGTATCATTTGGGTAGGTGGTCAATGAGTCGGTGGTCCCGATCTCCCCCCGCCGGAATTACCTCTTACCTACTCGGCTCTCAGTCTTGGCAGTTCTAGCCAACTTTCTCGGTCCACTACACGAAGTTACCTTCCATCTTCTTCTTTTGACAGGTGCCCATTGTCTATAGTTTCAGCTACATTAATAATTACCTTAAGACTACTCTCATTGTCCTGAACTTAGTGTTCAGTTGGGTAGGGCTGTACAGAAGAGAACATAGCAGCGTTCGTGGTTGCATTTTGTAGTTAACTGATTCAATCCCATCACCCCAATGCTGAAAACTAAGATACATAACAATTTCATCATTATTTTGGTTACATCCCTGCTGGAGATATGGAAACTTTCTTACTCCTGGAAAAATTAATATATGCAATGTTTATCTGCAAAGGTTTAAAAACACAATTGCTTTTCTATTGGGTATTAACAAGCTGATTACAACTGAGCCGTTTTCAAAAGGGCAAGTGGTCACTCTTGTGCCAGCAGCCTGTGATTTAGATAACAAGGCTGAAGTGTTACCGATAGCGGAGCTCTGTGTAACGTTCTGCAGCGAGGCAGATGTGACTGTCAGTGTGATTTTAAGACAGGTGTGTATTGCAGGATAATTGCAATATGGCGTGTTGAATTGGTGGCAGTTATTGCTCTTTCATAAATCAATCAGATTACCAGACTTTGTATTGTGTGTCTGAGCCCCAGTGCCAGCAGCGGGGGCTGCGGGGCGGCCTCTGTGAGGAGAGGCCGGGGCTGCCCTGGGCCGGACACAGCTGGTTCCAGCCGGCTCCCACCCACCTCACCCCACCCCTGAGCCTGCAGCCACAGTGGTGGTGCCCCATGGAAATTGTATTTAAGAAAGGGGGGGGGCAACAGTAGAGAGGGAGGGAGAGGAGACAAGAACAAAAAGTGATGAAAAGCAGGGTGAACACCAAGGCCGGAGGAGGAGACGGAGGCACTTCAGATGTCAGGGCAGGTAATCAATGCAGTTCGTGAAGAGCCAACTGCTGGAGCAGAAGGAACCGCTGTGTACTGACCATATGCACCGGTCGTATGCCACCGTCCCCTGCTGCAATACTGGGGGGGGGAGAAGGGGGAAATAGATAGAGGAGTCCGGAGTAAAGTTGAGACGGGTAAAAGGAGGAGGAAAGGTGTTGCTTTAATGATTTTCTTTTTGTTTCTCACCACACGAATCAGTGTCTATTTTGATTAGCAGTACTTTAATTTTCCTCAAGTTGAGCCTGCTTTGCCCATCATGGTAATCAGTAAGCAATCTCTCTGTCTTTGTCTTGAGCCATGAGCTTTCTCACTCCTGACCTTTCTATTTTCTCCCCCTGTCCTGCAGCACCGCTGGGTGTGAGCTTGGCTTTTAGCCTAACCCACCACAGATTTTTTTTTGTTTTTAAAGTTTCTTTAGAACTGTTTTGTAGGGGTGCTACGCAAGCAGACCACTCCACAGTAAGTTTATTCCTAACTTTCGTTGCTTTTAAAGCTCTGAGATTACTTTTGCTTTTTTATGGGAGCTCTGTAGAAGATCTTCATAAAGGTCTTATGAAGTGTTTGAAGAGGCTTTATATCTTGTCCTCCACTATAGTTTTCATGCTAAATTTTACTCTTCTGTTGTATTCCTTGGCTTTCAGCTTTGTTGCATAATTGGCATTGCTGCTGTACTCTGACTGGATGCAAATAAAATATGCAAGTTTTTACATGAAGATGCACAAATATTTATGTGTGCTAGGTTAACATTTTATCTGTTTTAAAATTCAACATGGAAGTTTGAAGTGGGAAACGTTACCTCTTAAATAACTGTAATTCTGAATCAAATAACTTATGGGCCAGATACCTGTATTTCACTTTAAGTTGCATGTGCCTTAGAATTACAGGAAATAGGTGCATAAAATTTCTGGATTATTTACTGACCTGTAGTCCTAGCTGTCAAAATTTTCTTGCCTTCAATTTTCTCCTAACACTCTCAAGAGGAATCTTTCAACCTTTTCTTCACAATATTTCCTGTTTTCTTTTAAATTGAGTTCTTCACATCTATTGGGTTTCTGCTGACATGAAAAGGACAAGTGGAATCTTTGGTCTCTGTGTACAAAATGATACAAGACTGAAGGCTACAGATATCCTACCTACATGATTCATGCAGATATCTCCTGTTAAGCAGAGTCTTTATCAGTGCAAGTTTCCATTTTCATTAAATGTGTAAGACAGGCTAAGGAACTATCTTGATCATTACTCTCTTAAAAATCTTTTTTTTTTTTTTTTAATATTGCAGAGCTCGTGGGGTGAAAATACCCTTCATTTCTTATAAACAGAGAAAAGTGAAATGAACCATTGTGAGCATTATGACATATCATTGAACATGACAAAATGTTTTTAATCTGCAGTTCCCAATGTTTTCCCACTCACTTAGTTTTATTCTTCTCATATGTTTGCAGCTCCTTAAATGTTTAATTGGCAGAATAAATTTTGGATTCTTGTTGATTGAGCAGTTCTGCTGCTGTCAAAGCCAGAGAAATTCACTGTACTTTTTCTCCTACTCTTGTTGTCAGAAGCAAGAATTTATACAGGTGCTAGTAAACTTAAGTCCTGGAAACGTCTATATGGAATATACAGATATAACTGGGAAAAGTCTTTAAAAGTTATTATTAAAGCATGATGAGCAGCCACACAAAGAAAAATTGCATGTGTACATGTCATTCATTATTCACAAGGGTCATGGATTTATTTGATATAGTGAATGCTGACTTTCACTCATTTTCCCCTTTAAAAAAAAAATCAATATATCAATACATAAATAAATTGACTAATTGAACAACAAATTGTGTAAGTTCTCCACTCTCTAGGTCTAATCCAAAGGTAAGACAGCAATCACATCAAGTGGCAATTCTAAGAATCATAATCTTGTTCTTCATAGACTAAATGAAAAGTGGTCCCTGTCTCATGAGATTTTTTTCCATTATCATTCAAGCCTTGTTTCAGTTCCACTTTTTTGTGGACCAGCTTCCCTTACCCCCTCAGATAAATGAAAACATTTACTTTATTCATTTCAAAGCAACTTAATTGATTTTATTTTCTTTAATCTTCACTAGAAATAATGTATATTTTAAAATAGTCATATGATCCAAACCCAAAACTGTTTCTATATCACACTTTATCAAACAGATAAGAATTGATGTTTCCGCATGTCAAAACAAATTTAAGAACAAAATTGAAATGGAAAATTCACAAAAATAAATCTTCTCTCACAAATTATTTGGGTTTTGACAAATTGACATTTTCAGAGGGGAAAAAAAATCTACTGAAGACTTCCTGACCTTTTTCAATCACCTTTACTGCACTTGCTGGTGTGTGTTTGTGTAGTGCAACTGTATGTCTATTCAGAGGAAGATTATTTTCTTGCTCATGCTGGCACATTGACACTAAATTGGTGGGCAACCCATTCTTCACTTTGCTTCCCCTTGTATAGACACCTACAGGACTGAGAGTACTTTTATTTGTGGGTTCCAAGATAATTTTTTGACCCCATAATTTTTTTTATGTTTTTACATATCATTAGGTTATTTTCATCATCTTTTCTTGAAAAAAAAATATTTAATTGTTTATCTCTCTGTTTGCCTCTGCTGGTATTCAGAAGGAAGTGATAATTCATCATTCCATATCAAGGTTCAGTGAAATACGGAAAGGCCTTGAAGTTGTGTTGGTAACCTCAACATTTCACCATTGACTCTTATTTCTTAAAAATTCAGTGCTGAGTAATCAGTAAATTCACCAAAGTGGATGGATTCTTACAAAAAAAAAAACCACAAAGAAGTCCTGGTGAAATACTTCTTGTGTTCTACAGCCGTAAGACCTAAATGTCTCTTCTTTCGGAAGAGAGAAAAGATGAATAGTCTCCATCTGTGAGACTAACATTTCAGAAAACTACCTGTGAAAGCGGAGTGTGGATAAAATTGATTTTTACGCTTAAATAAGGTAAAAACATGAGGGTAAAACACAATCCTTAACATCAGTAGAAAAAACCAATAGCAATGTCATTTGTAATTAAACATGACATCAATAAAAGATTAAATCTGATTAAGATAAATGCAATGAATACAAAAGAATCCAATCCTGTAGTGCTATTCCTGCTCTATGCATGCATATGAACAATAAGAAGCATGTCCATTTGTACTTATTTCGTGGTTTACTATTATTTTTTAATTGCAGACAAAATCTGTTATTACTGCATAGTAGTGAAAAATATATTATTAGTGTCTCAAAAGTCTTGAAAAACTGGCAAGTGAAATGTAGTATATTTTAAAATTACACTACTGTGATTTCAGAGTGATGCATTTGGGTTATTTTAAACTGTTTCACATTTAAATCATTATTAACTGAGAAAGTAATTTACTTGTTTGTAGACTAGCTGTTTTTTTTAAAAAACCCTACTAAATTAAGACACCAGAAATAAAACGGGTTTTGATGTTCAATATTAAGTTCAAAGTATGTTACTGTAGGAAGTATAATATAACTATGAAGTGTAATGCATGTAATGTCAATTCTGTTGGATATGAAGTGTAAAGTTGGACCCTAATCCTAGAAATACCTTTAAAAATGGTCAGAATAATTTTGTAAAGGAAAAGAAGATGCCTTGCCTTGCCTTGTCTCCTGAATAAATACCTAGTCTCGTGGGGTTTTGCTAACTCAGTTACAACATTTTCTCCCCATAGATTAGGGGGACAGTGTCCAAGTGAACTTTTGGCCACCATCAAGAAGTTATTTGGTTTTCATGGGTGATATAGATGTCAACTAATTAAATTTTTTGCATGTCAAATCTTGCCATTTTCACAATACATATAAATTATTCTAGAGAAACAGTAAGCAGGCTAGAATAAAAAGCAGCAAGCTTTATTTGATGGGGTTTTTTTGTTTTTCAAAAAGGAGGAAAAGTTCTAATAAAAATTGTTAACTGGACAGTTTTAACAATCATCCACCCTCATTCTCAGATAAGACTACCTAAAAATAAACCATATGACTAAGAACATCATCCAGATGATCCCTGAGCTCTGACAGACTTGGTGCCATGACCACTTCCCCAGGGATCTTGTTCCAGTGACCAGCCACCCTCTCAGTGAAGAACTTTTTCCTGATGTCCAATCTGAACTTCCCTTGATGCAGCTTCATTCCATTTCCTTGTGTCCTATTGCTGGTCACCAGAGAGAGGATATCAGCACCTCTCCCCCCTCTTCCCCCCTTGAGGAAGTTGTAGATGCAGTGAGGCCACTCCTCAGCCTTCTCTTCTCCAAGGTGAACAAGCCAAGTGACCTCAGCCACTCCTCATGTCTTGCCCTCAAAACTTTTCACCATCTTGGTCACCATCCTCTGGACACACTCTAGTAGCTTGATGTTCTTCTTAAATTGAAGTGTCCAAAGCTGCACACAGTGCTTGAGGTAGGGATGCACCAGTGCAGTGTAGAGTGGGACAATCACCTCCCTCAAAGAGCTAGCAATTCTGTGCTCAATGCACCCCCAGACACTGTTGGCCCTTTTGGCTGCCAGGGCATGCTGCTGACTCATATTCATCTTGCCATCAAGCCAAACCCCCAGATCTCTTTCTGCGGGGCTGGTCTCCAGCCTCTCATCCCCCAATGTGCACATATAACCAGGATTACCCCATCCCAGGTGGAGAATCCAGCACTTGCTCTTGTTAAATTTCATATGGTCGGTGATTTTCCAGCTCTCTATCCAGATCTCTCTATAAGCCTCTCTGAACCAGAGGAGAAGCATTACTTAGACCTGTTGCTTACCAACATGGATGAACTAATTAGAGACGTCAAGACAGGTGACAGCCTGGGTTGCAGTGATCATACGCTGGTGGAATTCACAATCTTGAGGCATATGGACCAGGCAAAGAGTAGAATCAGGACTCTGAATTTTAGGAGAGCAAACTTTCAGTTGTTTAAGGAATTAGTTGATGGATCCTCCTGGGAAACTGCCCTCAGGGATAATGGAGCTGAAGTGTAAGAAGGAAGGCACAGCTGGAGCTGAATTTGTCAAGGGATGTGAAGAATAGTAAGATGAGCTTTTACAGGTACATTGATCAGAAAAGTAAGACTAAAGAAAATTTACCCTTCCAACAAATAAGACAGGAGAGCTGGTGACAATGGGCATGGAGAAGGCTGATGTACTGAACTAATTTTTTTTTTTTGTCTCAGTTTTCAATGGCA
>NW_009259596.1:3316592-3369347 GCF_000687185.1 Egretta garzetta
GAACCTCAAGGCAGGAGCTTGAAGTCATAAATGAAGGTCAGGTTTGAGACCACCTGAGAAACCTGAACATACACAAGTGCATGGGACCCAATGAGGTCCCAAGGGAGTTGACTGATGTAGTTACCAAGACACTCTCCATCAGATTTGAAAAGTCACAGCAGTCATGCGAAGTCCCCAGTGACTGAAGAAAAGGGAATATCACACTCATTTTCAAAAAGGGTAATAAGAAGGACCCTGGGAACTATACCACCAAGTCAGCCTCACCACCGGACCCAGTAAGATGGAACTGATCTTCCCGGAAGATATGTCAAAACATGTAGAAGGCAGGGATGTTATTAGAGACAGCCAACATGGCTTCACCAGGGGCAGATCATGCCTGACTAATCTAGTGGCCTTCTATGACAGAGTGACTGCAGCAGTGGACAAGGGAAGAGCTATGGATGTCAACTACCTGGACTTCTGTAAGGCCTTTGGTATGGTCTCCCGCAATATTCTTGCCACTAAGTTGGAGAGATGTGGGTTTGATGAATAGACTTTTTGATGGATAAGAAATTGGCTGGATGGCCATGTCCGAAGAATTACAGTCAACAGATCAATTTTCAAATGGAAACCAGTAATGAGTGGTGCCCCTCAAGGGTCTGTACTCGAGCCAATACTATTTGATGTCTTCATCAATGACATAGACAGTGGGATGGAGTGCACTGTCAGCAAGTTTGCAGGTTACATCAAGCTGAGTGGTGCAGTTGATTTGCTTGAGGAAAGGGATGCCATCCAGAGGTACCTTGACAGGCTTGAGGAGTGAGCCCATATGTACTTCATGAAGTTCAACAAGGCCAAGGGCAAGGTCCTTCACCTGTCAGGGCAATCCCCAATATCAATAAAGAGTGGAGGATGAATGGAATGAGAGTAGCCCTGAAGAGGACTTGGGGATATTGGTGAATGAAAAATTTATATGAGCCGATAATGAGCACTTGCAGCCCAGAAAGCCAACCATATCCCGAGCTGCATGAAAAGAAGTGTGGGCAACAGGTTGAAGGAGGTAATTGTCCTCTCTATTCTGTTCTCAGAGACCCCACCTGGAGTATTGCATCCAGCTCTGGGGTGCTCAGTACAAGAAAGACATGGACCCAATTTCATTAAATTGGTCCAGAGGAGGGCCATGAATATGATCAGAGGGCTGGAACACATCCAATGAGGAAAGGCTGAGACAGTTGAGGTTGTTCAGCTTGAAGAAGAGAAGCTTCTGGGGAGATCTTATTGTGGCCTTTCAATACTTAAAGGGGGCTTGTAAGAAAGATAGAGAGAGACATTTACTTACCCCCATAGTGACAGGACAAGGGACAACAGTTTTAAGCTGAAAGAGTATAGATTTAGACTGGATATTAGAAAGACATTTTTTTATGAGGAGGGTGGTGAGACACTGGAACAGGTTGTCCAGAGAAGCTATGGATGCCCCATCATTGGAAGTGTTGGGTCAGGTTGGATGGGACTTTGAGCAACTTGGTCTAGTGAAAGATGTTCCTGCCTATGGCAGGGTGGCTGGACTAAATGACCTTCAAAGGTCTCTTCAAACCCAAAGTATTCTATGACACTATGATTCTGTGATCAGTTCAACACCTTTTTTTAGAAATGGTGATCTGAGGAAGCAATGGCAGGAAGTTACAAGATTTTAATTCCTCCTTTTTTTCTCCAGACGATCCTTTAATAAAGCAGCTTTGCACACTATTAAACGCATCAGAGTTATCTCCAGGCTGAGAAATATCTTGTTGAGTTGTCATTGGTACCCAGACCGGTACATTTTCAAGATCGTCTACTGAATAGCACAAAAGAGGATTCATATCCATACAGTTATATGGATGAAATCCATTCAGCATGGGTTCAGAACCTGAGTTAGACCTGCTGTTTTAAAATTTATTTTAATTTAATTCAGTTGTATTAATAGCTTTCTTAACTGCTTTAAAGAAAAGTGTTTTTCTGATCTCCTTATTTCCAGGCTTATGATCAAGTGAACAGGATTTCCTTTTACTGAAATGTATTCAACCACTCCTTCATCCCTGCTTCTGATTCTGCCTATGTCAACCTGATTCTTACCACCAGATCTGTGTAATTACTGTCTCAAGAGATTTGTACTGTTACTGTATTGCCTGTCTTTAAAAAAGTCTTTATACACAACTGGAAGTGAGTGTTACTATGTTTTTTTAAAATCAAGTTGTGATTGATTATGACACATTTTGGTCTGGCTGCTGTCTCAAATGATGCCAAAACTTGCTCTAAATCAGATTTACAGAGGAGTTTGTCATCAATGGCATGAAGCAAAAGAACATAAAGACATTGGGTCTGATATCAACCATTGCTGTGCATTCAGGACAGATTTAACTAAATCACAGCCCAGCTAACCTCTAATAGTTCATGCTACCATATCATTAAATTTTTACTGTTATGTCTGTAAGGCCTGTTGACTTCACTCTCTAGTCATTTTTATCCCTCAAAAGAGGTCATAGCTGCATTATTTTTTTCTGACTCACTGAATCATTCATCACTTTCTCTAAAATTTTGAAAAGTCAGAATAAAAATGTTTCACTGTTTTTTACATTACTAATTCAAGTCTATTAGACATGAATTTATTTTATAATCTTTAAAATTAGGAACCCAGAATTCTCATTACCTAACCTGTGAATATAGACATATATGACAAGCTTTCCTACTTATTTTAATGCACATAGTAGTATGTAAAATGCGTATTTAAATAAATCCATCAATTATTTCTTTTTTCTTTCCTGTTTCCTTCAAAATTCTTCTATTATTCTATTGCATGTAAAAGGAATATTCAAACAGACAATCGGAAAATGTATGTCTTCATATGTTCAATGTATTTTCAGTTCTCTGCCAGTTCACTGGAATTAGGAGGCAAGGGAATTAGGAGTACAACCGTAAGTTTCTTGGAAACAGACTTGTTAATAAGTATAAGCCAAGAATGAACTGACTCAAACCTTTTCACTGTCATTTATGTCCTTGTATTAATTCCAGAGACTATAAGCTAAGAAATACTTAAGATGGAGATCAATAAGGAGAAGCACATGCAACTACAATTTCCTTGGAAGAGGCTTATCTGTTGCAAAGCATGGCAATGGACAAACCTGGGATGTTCTGTAGGAATCTCCAATATAGGTAAGAAAGTACTTTGTCCTTTGAACAAGGTATTATAAGATGTCATCTGGAGCATTATCTGTTTTCCTGGTCATCACGACCATTCACTCAAGTACGCATACGTTCTTTTTGAGGGATACAGGCAATGAAGAGCTTTTTGTGGCATAGAAGATGTTGATCTTTCCAATCTACAAAAGTGAAGCCTGAGAAGAGATATGAATGCAGAAAAAATATGCATGATTTCAGGACATACCTTAAGAAGTAAGCTGAGAATTGTGTTTATATTTAAATATTAATGTTGTATTTAAATGTAAATTAAATAAATATCAATAAAAGAGCAGAAGTATATAAAATGATGATGCAAAAATTTCATCAAGAGCCATGAAAAAAGTCTTTTACTTACTAAGCAAGAGAGGATCCCTACTAGCATTTCAGCACGGAAAAAAAAAACACCAAGTTGTGGGTTTTTTTTTTATTTCTTTATAAATGTACTTTTAGCCATTTATAAGCGAAATATTATACAGTGTTAGAAGTAAGCAAAAGAACAGAACTCAGTGATCCAGTTTTACAGTCCCTGACACTAAATACCATTTCAGGGGGATGTAGGCTGGTGATCATTCCAAGCTATGATGACTTTTTCTAATACTTGTATATTTACACCTCAGTGGAGCAGAGCAGATGAACTTTAAGATGAGCACAGAGACTGGCACAAGTTATAGAATACCAGACATATGTACCAAAAGTTAAATCAGGTGATAGCAGAATAAAGACAATTTTTTAAAATTTCTCAACCTCTCCCCATTCTTTGTTTATATTTCAATTTATAATTTCTTAGATTTTTTTTTAAAAAATATTCCTACTCTGTGTTGCCCATTTTTTTTTTTTGCCATCATAAGGAAATTCTTTGTCTTTATTATGTTATTATCTCCTGCTTTGTTTTGACCTCTCCCTAACTACTGACCATCAGGATTCTGTTTTCAGGTTTATCAGCTACAAAATCTCATGATCTGATCTGTGCTTAGGTTTTCATGACAGTGATGTTATAATGCTGTAGTATTTCTATGTTAAATATTATATCCCAACAACTGACTATCTAGTTCGTGAAAAATGTGGACTGCATGGATCATGGTGTTTGTTATATTGACAATACATGATCCCACTCTTATAGGCATAAAGTTAAGTGATGCTAATGACATTGTGGTAAATAGCAATCTTGCTCTCAGACTCAACCTGTAGCCCTTCTGTATACAGTACCATACGCACTGCTCATCATGGTACTATGTTTGAAACCAATTCATTTCAAGAAAAACACCATATTAAAAAATAAACTGCACTCAGCTTGAAAGTAGTGAAGTGAGTGTTCAAATGTGAAGAGAAGACAGCAAAGGCATCCGATTTTTAAAAGTAACACTTTATTGAAATAAAGTAACACACTGGAATAAGCCAACTCCTTAAATCTTCAATTTCTCAGGTTGTTAACATACAAGGTCTTCCTGCTGGTAGACAAGGAAAGATAATTCTTCCCCATCTTCACTGTCCTGAAGGCCAAAGTCTTTCTTCAAGCCTTGTTGTCCAGTCCAGTATTTTCAAAGGTTTCCAGGGCTGACCAAATTCCTTATAGCCTGCACTGGGTGTCTGTATTCATTTTCTTTGTATGTTAATTATTTTTTCTACCTATTGCAAGTTTAAGATCTGTCTACTCTGTATTTCAGTATAGATGCCACAATCTATACCTTTAAATATATGAGTACTTATGGAAAAATGAAGGGGATCAATGCATACCATCTTTAACTTCATTTGTTGCAGTAGAAGCTCTTGAAAAACCTCTCTGTGATGGAGAACATGAACCTTCATTCCTGTATGAAGAGAAGCAATGAAGTTGTCATGGTTATTATAGCCCAATTTAGGAAGCAGTACCCTTGAAATATTTTGACTTACTGAAGCTTCAATGAGATCAAAACCCACTGTATGTAGGTCTTGATTGCACTGATAGCATTTTTCTTGGATATGCAGACATGCAGAAAAATCACATCAATTGTACTATGCTCAGAATGAAATCACATTACTTTCTGTGTAAGGCATTTTCTGCAAATTCATCAGTTCAGCAGTTTAGCATATGCCTAAGCACTATCTTCCTAAATGTAGTTGAGAGCAAGTCATGACAATAACTGCTCCAAGAAGAATGATTTCCATTTTCTTTAGACAGATAGACGGGTTTTTTTGCAGTTACTGAACAGCTGTAGATGTCATAATAAGGCTTGTCTCATCATTGTTTCAGCAAACCTTTTTGATTTTCTTTTTTCTTCGCAGAAACAAGAACTATTGCATGTGTGTTCAAAGCGTCTCTGTAAAGTGACAGGCTGACTCAATATCCTCCACATCAGGAAATTATGGTAAATCAGGAGGCTTGTGAGATTAGATAGCTAATTTGAAATACAAAGTCAGATTCAAATACAAAGCCATGTTTTATACTCAAGAATGTAGTCTTATGGGAGGAAGGATATACCCTGTATATTCTGATATACAAACAACATGTCAGTGACTTGACCATTGTTTTACCCATATAGTTTCCTATTTTGTTGCTAGTTCACATTGAGAATTAATAATCAGGTGATTCATTAAAAAAAATATACAGAATCTCTATTTCAATTCTTCTTTCCCATAAAATATTTGTGTGGAGTAATTTTCCATTACCTTTTCCAAAGATCACATCTGATTGTGTTATAATCCACAATTTAAAAAGTTTGTTTGCAGGAACCATTTTTACTTTTTTATCTAGGGTTTCCCAATTTTAAGTTCTCTGCATATACCACTGTGGATGACTACATAACACAGTGGCAATGGTTTTATAACAAGCTAGTGTTAAGTAAAGGTTATGAGTTACTTGTTTATTTCCCCCAGCAAGCAGTTGACATTTGAACTGCAAAACCTAAGCCAAATAAATGCTTTCCTGTCAATTCAGTGAAAAGTGTATCTACCACCAGCTTTCTTCACACTGAATTTTCTTGGACGGAATGTTCCACGTAATGTAAATACAATATTTTTCAAATTCTTTTAATCGAGTGCGTTGTTAATCTATGTACCATCACAGTCAGAAAAAGGTACAGTTTTTCCACAGAGCTATATCTAATGATATGTTTAACAACTTTTTTTTTTTTTTTACCTAATATTTTCAATTAGGGTGAATCATCTAACAAATCAATTATGTAATGAGTTATGTTTAATGTTGTTTTCGCCCCTTCTTCAAGTCAGGTGAGCAGTGCTGTCCCTTAAGCTGGCTCCTGTGGTATAAATGAACAAGATGTGCTGAGCTTTTACTGCAGTTCTGCACACAGACTGAGCATGACCAGATACCAGTGGCACGTTCCACTACATATCTAGAACAAGACTGGCCTTGCAGGGTGCAGCATGCCTCATTGACCTTCCCAGAGAAACTGCTGGCTACAGGAGGTCATCCTTGAACAAACAAGGATAACAGGAAAGGCAAGTTTTACTTGCGTTTATTAAAAAAATTCTAATAATTAAGTATGTTAAATAAATATGACAACTATTTAAGTTTCTGGGGAGGGTATTTCTGAGAAGTGACAAAATATTACAGAAAAGTGGGACAGATTTTCTAACTAGTCTGTGTCTGTGGAAAAGAATTCCATAAACAGACAAAAAGAAAGTCACAATGTAAGTTTAGCAAGATTTTTAAATTAATGGGTTTTAGACATTTGCAGGGAAGAGACCACTGTTAGCACCTTTCTCTGGTCAAGTCAGCCTGCACTAAACAGGATTTGCACAGTAAGGACTTCAGCCATAAAGAGACTGCTTTTAAAAATACAACACCTGGAATGTTCTTTCTTTTTTTTAGGGAGGAGCGAGACTTGAAGGGGAGAAAGGTTTTATGCATTTGGTTTTAAGTTAGGACTATTTTATTTTTAGTTTTAAATTTGACCTTGATTCGCTCATCCACCCTTCTTTACAGTGTCTGATGTCCAGAAATGGTAAAACTGTTTATCCCAGATTGTGACAAATTATATCTTTGGGAGTTGAAAGTGATTGGAGACCAAATTTTCCTTTGAAACTTCCTCAAAATAAGAATTACTGCATTATTTAAATGTTGCTTAATAAAAAAGTCCTCTAATGGCTTTTGGAGGGCATTAAAATTTTAAGCCTATTTGTAAGAAAAGCACAGAATGTGCATGGCATTTTTGTGTATTATATACTTACAGAGTAAAAGACATAAAGACAAAAAAAAGCCTGTTTTGAAACTCATGGCCAGACAGTACAGTTGATTTAACATCTACCAAAAGGCTTTTTATAGCTCCTTGGTGGGTAAAGTGTGTATCAGTTACACCAAACAATTGAAACATTAATTAATAATTTAAAAAGGTGGTATTCCTTGGGTGGGAAATGTAATCACCACTTTCAACACTCTTCTGAAAGCTGAGTTACTCCAAGGCCTTTAAAACAGTGGGTTTTCTGCTCTTGTCTTAATATAGATCCCTTTTCCTCTGTGCAAGTGACTTATTGGCAATTAAATAATCCAGAAATTAAAAACAATCTCATAAATAAATCATTAAAAATTTCATGTACTACTCAGAAGCTTTTGTCAAATATGCAGCCTATCATTAAATCAGTAACACAGATGTATGGAAAAATCTTTTTACCTCTATGTCCCCTGCCATTTCCTTTTTATGAGTAGAAATTATTCTTACAACAAAATTTTTCATGAAAATGTTAAGGCAGAATACTCACAGCAAGAGTTTTTCTCACAGCATGAACCCTGCAATCTTATTATTCAAATCTGTCCGACCATGTTATTTCACTATAACATTGTAAGCTCAGTGACACAGAAGTTATTCTGCTCCCTGCTTTTTTTTTCAGGTGTACAATGTAAGACAACAGTGCTGTTGGACTTTTTTTTTTTGGCAGTAATATAGGGGAAATTCAGAAAATTTCTGAAATGCCATATAATTCTAAAAATAAATTAATGAACAATAAAGATAGTTCACTGTGTTTAAATAGTATTAAACCAATGGGTAATTATTGGAATTTAACATTTGCTCTAAGATGTCAGATGTTCCTCCTTATTAAATGAATATATTGTCACAATAATCTATAATAATGCTTTGAAGCACATTGGTTAACATTCACTTCTGGCAGCTGAGAAATATAATGGTGATTTCTTCTGACACACACTACATTACCTGGGGCCTACTGTTATAAGGGATTATGCTACAGGTACTGTTGAGCATCCTCTACTTCTTGTATGCAGCTGCACTAAATTATTGTGATGGTATTTGGGAAAGGTACATAGCCATGGTACGGGTATCTCTCTCCACGCTCCTTATGGCCAGCCTCTAGTGCAAGGATTTCAGACTACATAAAAAATGTATTGCTTTCTACCTCTTACAAAGAAGTGCTGTACACATAAAACAACATCTCTATGCCAAAGTGAGATTCCAGAAATATGGTGAAAGAAAAAGAGGTTGTATTCAAGTAGAATAATTTAGGCAGCTTGTTTTATCACCTGTGAAGGCTGTGTTAGAAATATTGATTGCTTATTTTAAATACTTCTAGGTTAGAGTAATATTTTACTTGGCCTTTTGAAAGTTTTTAAGTGTCCAAAATAATTTCTTCAAACATTATTTAATTCTATATTTACATCGAAATATTACTACTACTGTACTACTATATCCCAAACCAGGACAAAAATAGCAGGAATAGAATAAATTAATTCTAAAGATTCACAGGTCCAAAGGCAGGTAAATTATAATGTTATATATTCAAGTAGGACACACTATTTCTTTAGGATTTCTACCAAGAAGAACTTACACTGATTCGGGAGGAATTAGGCCAGAGAATATTTGTTCAGAAAGGTTTAAAATATGCAAACAATTTCTGCAATGCATAGTAAAGGTAATCCAGCTATATCTTTTATATATATATATATACACATATATCTGGAGTCTTGGCAGATGTCCTCATGCTTTCCACTCTCTAGGTACTGGTATGATCATGGGGTACCGCATATCCACTTTCTGATCTGTTGGAGAAAAGAACCAATATTCCATGGAGGTGAAAAAATAAATTGGAATACTGGTAGCTGACCTTTCTGCTCCCTGTGCATGGTATTATTGGTGTCTCAGAGACTCAGACATCAGTTTCTCCTCCCTCTACCACTTGAATGTCTATATGAGAAAAGTCTTCAGTGAGCCAAAGGAAAAGGAGAAAGAGCCATGAATGGGATTTTAATGAACTGATACATTTCTAGTAATGAGCTTAATAATCTTTCTCCTAGAATACTAGTTTACGTTTTTCTCTACCCTTGTCACACTGATTGCCTCTAGTGTAGGAAATATGTTAGATATTAAGAACGTAAGTTTTAATCTTGCTATTCTTCTGAACTCTTTGCCTTACTCACTCAGTGAGATGTGATGAAATATGCTGGTTATACTGAATAAGTTTCTCATTAATTCACCAGAGCTCACCTTCCTTCAAAATGCCTGCTATCTTTACCAGTCTGTTCACTGCAAGGGTGTAACACGGCACAATTTAATTGAAAGTCAAAGGGAGTTGCTGAAAGGAGTAACTGAGGGAAAAAACCCACAGGCCTTTATCTGTTATCAGTTTAACATGAGTAAATGTTGTGGGAAACCACAATTTAATGTATGTTACTACATTGCTACATGGTGTGGTCGACAAATAATCCATTAAAAAAATTAAAAAGTGAATCTGTACATAAAAATGTACCTGTTTCAGTCCTGCAGATTTGCATCAACCTCACCCAGTAAACAATCAGCAGTTTTATAGGATGCAGGTGCCTCTTCCACATATGTTTCTTACTGTAGTTTTCATTCACTTCTTTACTTGGATTTAAATACTCAAGTCTGGCCAAGTCAAGTTTTCTCTGTTGCTGTTCTGACAAACAGAGACGGTGGATTACATTTAAGATTTTTGGCCTCTTGCTATGTGTTAATGTGACACTATCTGCACAGTATCCTGTAATAAACAAAAATTTAATTTTTGTTGCCATTGTCAACAGTTGTCTACCTATTTCAGTCTTCTGTTCAGAAATAGCCTAAACATCATGTGAAATGAAAAAGACATGGAGTGAAATTCAAAATTTTCCACTCCATGAAAAATTCCTGAACTGAAAGGTATTTGGTGAGGATGTAAAGCCGATATTCACAAATTCCTTAGAAGCAGAAATTGAAAAAAATGAGGTTTTTAATTCAGAATGCAAGTACACAAAAGTGGTTGTAGTGATTCATATTGAGGTAATTCCAAACAAGACTTCTTCCTTCAACAATAGTCATTATTTATTGTCTAGGGAATAAGAACATATATGATATTTATCCTTTAAATTTTCCAGGCTTCAGTTATTTTCAGCTCTGGAGATTTTTGAAGCATGATATAATTTGTTACTTATTAACTCCACAATGGGCCTGTCTGACAAATATTTTTGCAGTATTCATGCAGAATCTTGTAAAAATTCTGGCAACCATAATGTTTTTGTAATACATTAGAAGAAAAGCCTTTTTGGTTTTTTTTGAATCTGCCCCAAATTGTATTTTTGGTAGCCTCTATTTCCATATCGAAATGCACTGTTATAAGTTGATCCCTATTCTTGATCTCCAAGCACTCATGCCCTGCCCTAATGCTCACTGAATTTGCTTATATATGTATCTATTTTAATATTTAACTAGAAAAGAAGTGTACCTTTCTCCTAATAAACAACTGATAGAAATAAGGAAACCCAAGATATGTTACTGCTGTTTACTAAATGAGAAGTGAAAAATCCTCATTAGTGGTATTCTATTTTAGTAGTGATTTGTACTTTTCTTGTTATGAATTATAGACCAAGGGATAATATAGCCTAGATGTTTAACTGTCATTTTCAAGTTGTGTTAACACGTATCTCACTCTCTAAGTTTACTGGCTAACACATAATTGGAAGTGGATTTGATCAAACATTCCATAGAAAAAAGTCACAACTCATTTCTCATATAAGAAATCTCCTACTAAAAAGTAATTTTGTCAAAATCTGTAGCAAGTAAGAGTTAAGACTTATAGCAAATGCTTCATCAGCCCAGCATTGGTTTGCACCGTTAGAGCTGTGACTATATGAGCTTTTTATCCAGGGAGAATATTTTCAAAAAAAACCTGTTTCAAATCTTTGTAAGATTTTGCTAGGATTATAATTGTGGGGCAAAAACCCCACCAACAACCCCCCCCCAAAAAAAAACAAATCAAAATTATGCTTCCTGAAACAACGTTAACCTCACAATGGGTTGCATTTGATTTCTTTCATGGCTATAGAAAGGAAAAAGAAAATTAATTTTAATTACATTCAAATGTATGAACTTGTATTCAAACCCACACATGAGAGAAGACTCCCAGTGATACAATCAGCATATTTTGATAACATGTTGTGCCATGACGTAAGAATGCTCAAGTGAGTGTTCCTACATCTTTTACACATATGATCATTAAGAGTATTGGTATTTTTTGTGTACAGATCTCTCAATATCCAACAGGTTGCCTGACAGTTCAAATGCTATTATAAGTTATATGAAGAAACTTGTAGTGATCTAGTTCCTCACCTTTTCATTTTTATTTCATTTAAAAAATAAAGCAAAACCTTCAGTGCTGAAAGAGCTTCAATTTCAAACATTTCAGGAAAAAAATCAAGTTAGATTATACAAACCTGTTGATAGAATCATAGAATAGTCCAAGTTGGAAGGGTCCATGAAAGATCATCTGGTCCAACATTTTGTGGGAAAGGGAACCAAAATGAGATTATCTAGCACCCTGTCCAATTGCACCTAGAAAACCTCCAGTGATGGAGACTCTACCACGTCCCTGTGGAGGTTGTTGCAGTGAATAATTGTTCCTAATGTAAAAAAAAAAAAAAAAAAAAAAAAAAAGTATTGTTTTGACACTAAACCTCTTTGTTTTGGTTTTGGCTCGAGTAGAGTTAATTTTCTTCACAGTAGCTAGTATGGGGCTGGTTTGTATTTGTGCTGGAAACAGTGTTGATAACACAGGGATGTTTTTGTTATTGCTGAGCAGAGCTTACCGAGTCAAGGCCTTTTCTGCTTCTCACACCGCTCAAACAGTGAGTGGGATGGCGGTGCACAAGAAGTTGGGAGGGGGCACAGCCAGGAAAGCTGACCCCAACTGACCAAAGGGCTATCCCAGACCATATGACATCATGCTCAGCATATAAAATCAGGGAAGAAGAGGGGGACATTCTGCATGATGGCATTTGTCTTCCCAAGTAAAGGTTACACGTGATGGAGCCCTGCTTTCCTGGAGATGGCTGAACACCTGCCTGACAATGGGAAGTAGTGAATGAATTCCTTGTTTTGCTTTGCTTGTGTGCACAGCTTTTGCTTTACTTATTAAGCTGTCTTTGTCTCATCCCATGGAGGTGTCTCACTGTTACTCTTCTGATTCTCTCCCCCACCCCACTGTGGGTGAGTGAGCAAGTGGCTGTGTGGTGCTTAGTTGCCAGCTGGGGTTAAACTATGACACTCTCCCAGTGCAACTCATAGCCATCACCCTTGTCTTCTCTACATGGCTCCTTATGAAGAGAGATCCTCCTCTTTGTAGCTGCCCTTTAAGTACTGAAATATTATGATGGCCTCTCCCACAAGCCTTCTCTTCTTCAGGGAGAAAAGACCTAACTCCTTTAGTCTTTCCTCATAGGGCAAGTTCTCCAGCACTTTGATCATCTTTGTGGCCCTCCTTTGGACCCTCTCCAGTCTGTTCACATGTTTCCTGAGTTATGAGGACCTGAACTGGACACAGTACTCAAAGTGTGGCCTGACAAGAGCTAAGTAGAGTGGGAAGATCACGTCTTTATCTCTGCTAGCAATGCCCCTGTGGATGCAGCCCAGGATCTGATTTGTTGATCTAACCCATCCATGTTAGCCCCAAAAAATCTACAAAAAGCAATCAACTAAATCTTTTCTTGTCTTTATCTAACTTTAGAAATCAGATATAAAATTATCTAGTCTACCTACTTTTCTTACTATCCTAACTTCTATCCCTTTCATTAGTCTGAGAAATCCAAATTTTATAAATAAGAGTTCCATTAGAAGGTCTAGGCAGCTCTTATGTATTATTATTATTCTTACAATATTAAACCTGGCTGGAACAGCTGTGACTAAACGTAATTTTATAGAAGCCAAAATGTTTCCTGAGAGGCATATTGGTTTCAATGAGTTTTTCAAAGGAAAGTTTTCTGCAGTTCAGGGTTCTCTGGTCACCTCTAATGAGAAAGAGAGAGAAAAAGGATGAATTAAATACCTCAGGTATTATATTGAAAAAAATCTTTTTTGGACAAAATTCCATTCTCAAAAGAACATCTGTGGCCATTCCAATGTGGAACAGAAACAAAGTTTAAGGTTTTGAAAGTTCTTTTTCTGCCAAGCTCTCTACCACATGTGATGATTTATACTGAGAACCATAATTTCCAGAATACTGTATCAGTTCATGGTAATGTGAAACCAGCCTCTTATGCTGTAGGTTGTCTCCTGACACACAGAATTTTCTGTATTTTAATATCTGAAACCAGGAACTAGAAAATATTAGAAAGTGAATTTCTTGTAACAGTTTCTTAATATACTGTCTATTAGCAAGGAAAACAGTATAATAACTCTCAGTAGATCAAGGACATGAAATACAAAAGGGACTGTACCAGAATAATTCTCCATTCTGGGGTGCACTTCCAGCTCTAATGCAAAAAAGAAAACCCTTGCAAAGCTTCACAGGTCAGGTTTTATGTCCACTGTTATCTAGAAAAGTGATCTAATTTAACATTTCTGAGAAAATACTCAGAAGGATATTTCCACTTTAATGTTATAGTAAAAGACTTTGATGGCAAGATTCACATGGACCCTTACAGGTACATGGGTCTGATGGGCTGCACCCAAGTAAATGGAGGGAACTGAACAGGGTCCTTGCAAAACCACTCTATAGTTTTGGAATTAGATGGTTGTGGAGACTGGGTAGACCTCTGATGACTGGAGAAAGGCAACTGTTTCACTCAGCTTCAAAAAAGGCAAACTGGTCAATCTGGAAAACCAGAGGCGAGTCAGTTTTATTTCAGTCCCTGGGGAAATCATGGATTTTCCAGCTGTAAATTGCACCTGATTGCCTTCTATGATAAATAGAGTGGAACTGTGATTGAAGGGAGAGCAAGGGATGTAGTTTACCTCAACTCTGTAAGTCTTTCAATACTGGGTCCTACATTGTTCTTGTCTTGAAGTTAGGATGACCCATTCAAGGTCTAGATGGATGGACTAGATGGGTTGCATGATCATCTGTTTGGATCATTAACCACAGTAGCGGTTAATTAACCATTACCACTACCATGGTTAATGAGTTCTACTCTACCGAGAGAGCAGTAGCAAGTGGAGTAATGCAGGGGTCTACCCTGAAGGACCAGACTTGTTTAACATCTTCACAACTGCTGGTGTGATGCAGTGAACTCTCATAAAGTTTTCTGATGACACAGAACTGGGTAACCAGTCAAATTGCTAGAGGGTAGGACAGAGGCAGCTAGACAGGCTGGAAGAATGGGACACCAGGAACCTCACAAAATACAAGGATAAATTAAAATCACTGTACCTGGGAAGGAAGAGCTTCTTGCAGTGATACAGACAGAGGGCTGGGGAACAGCTCTGCAGAAAAGGCTCTGTGGCTCTGGTAGACAGCAAGCCGAGCATGAGCCAGAAGTGCTCTAGCAGCAAGGAGACCCAGCAGCCTCCTGGGCTGTATTAACAGGAACAGAGCCAGTATATAGAGAGATAGCATCCAGATATGGTCAGCCCAGTGCAGGCAAGATATTGTTAAAAACAAAGATGCTCAAAGGTGGACCAAAATCCTAACTACCTTCATCTTATAAAGTTTCAGGAAGAGGCAGAGGTTAACCTGCACTACACAGCTGGTCAGTCAGCACCAGGGATATACATATGTTATGCCTGACCATTCCATACTCATTGCTTTCTACTGAGAGCATAAGGCCCCAAGATTGATAAGGGTAAAATTGTTCCATAAACTTATACTACTGAAAAAGCTAACTTTGTCTGGGAAATGGCACTGATGAAGCTAATGAAGGAAATTTTTGTAAGAAGCTCTTTTGTGCTTTTATTTCTAGCAGGAAACTGGGACTTGAGTGAGGCTTGTGACACCACTGCGCAGACACACCACCATCACCACCCCCCCTTGGAAGCATGTCAGAGCTCTCCTCCAGCATGGGGGCTGCCGTGGGATCTGCAGGGAGTCAGACGCTGGCACAGCAGGCACACGCAGTCCCACAGCCAGGCATGGGAGGAAGGAAGAAAGGATTCTTCTGTATATACTACTCTTAAGCACTATCCTTTGAACTGAGAGTGTTTTGATGTGAGTGTGGGGAGCAAGGAGGACGAGCCCTAAGCAAAATGCATACTGCCAATGTAGTTCAACTTTGTGTAAGACAATGAGAAATTAATGAAAACCAAAACCAACACGAAAACTTATTATAGTGTAATTACACTAATGCATAACTTCAAAGGCCTGTTTGGAAGTTTATGTAGAATGGTTATGAAGTATGCAAAAATAAATGGGAAGCTAGCTGCTTCTCTCTCTTTTATGTGAATATGCTTGTTTCATTATCAACTTTTTTCCCTCCACAGCACATTTTATAGCCAAAGTGTCATTGCATTAAGAATTTTAGCCTCATTTGCATAATGTTAATGGCACAAAGGTTTGCTTAACTACCCATACAGGAACAGGATTGCTGCAGCCCTGGAAGAAATGGATCCACTTGTTAAGAAAAAAAAGTAGCTAATACTAGACTGTCAGCCAGAAACTGATTTCACTGCTAATGCAAAGAGTTTTATTATCTCAACGAAGCAGACATGTGTCATTAACTCAAAGGAAAACATCCTAACAATCCTCTACCTCGTGATGCTCATATTGTGCAGTGGTATGTGGGGTACTTGTTAAAATAATATAACAGGACTTAAGTCAGCAGAAGACAAATAATCCAAAGTTAGGACACGCTGTATGGCATTCTTATTTTTTCCTTTTTGAACAAGAAAAAAAAATCTTCACTGGCCTCCAAATAGTGTTTCAAACTATTGTCAGTTAAGGTTAAGCCAGAACAAGTACAGCATGCTTGCAATATCCTTATTGCTGCTAGTGGAAATTCAAGGCATGGAGTGAGAGAATGAAGATTTTCTTAATGTTATTGTAATGGGATCTTTTCACCAGGTCCAAATAGTTAAAACAATTTTAACTGCACTGGTTGACATCAGCTCTAGATCTTGTCTGTTGAGGAGAATTTTAATCTTTTTAAGTTGTATAGATTGGTTTTCTTTTAAAAAAAAAGAAACAAACAAAATTATGGCACAGTTCTGTTTCCTAGAAAAACATCCAAAATTTCTGGATATTTTCTTACTTTACGGTAGTGATACAAACTATACTCTAGGGGACAAAAGAAAAATTTAACCATATTGAGCACCTTCTTTTCAATAAAAAACAAATTATTTTTTTGAAACCTGCTACATGGTTTTTAGCAAGATGTTTGCAAACAAAAATGGGATCAATGTGGACAAGTTAGTATGGAACTCTATCAAGCATAAAAAGTTATATTTACCATTAAGAAAATTCTAGTCATCCTTCAGAGGACGTCTTTTGGGTTTTCTTCCATTTTCTCCAGTTGTTTGTAGTGCCTACTAGTGTTTTAGAAAAACAAAATTATTAAAGCCAAACCAAACCAAACCAAAAACCCACCCTTGGTTCTCAGAAGTAGTCCACAGCAAAGAAAATACTTTTAGCAGTATGTGAACATTATGAAAGCATATAGGATGCTCTTTCAGGTGAACAAAAAGAAAATTATCCTATTGGTTTTCCTCTTTTTTAAAAGCATCTCATAATTTTGGACAGTTTTTAAAGATTGGTGAAACATGTAAATCATAAATAGTGTTTATTGTTTTAATACTATGGGATCAAGTACAGGCCATGGGTCTAAGGAAAGAAATATACAGAAGGTTTGATATCACCTAGCAAACAAGCAGTAACTATGAACTGATCATCGTGACGGGAGCTAGAAATATGACACAGGAACTTAGGAAAGAAAAGTTACAAAAGCCAGTAGTCTCAGAAGAATTTCATGAAAAGAGGAAGAATAATCTCACTGTATTAATGATTTCGGTTTTGTAGGGGAGGGTCAGTTCTTGTTCAAAACAATTTAAGTTTCAATCAGAAATTACAAGAGAGAATGTAGAAAGAAGATACATGGATTTTAATAACACCATGCTGTCCAAACCTGTCAGAATTAAGGGTATTTGCAGTGGTTAACTATTGAACTATGTTAAATTGTTTTTTAAGCACTGCCCCAGGTAAGAGAGAGAAAGGGGATGAGCAAATGTATTTCAAGCAGATATTCTTAAGGGGAACGTGCTTGTAAAGTTTAAGGAAAAAAAAATCATAACGGCCAAAAACTTCAGTTAGAATCATTAACGCAGGGGTTAAGAAAGGAAAAAAAAAAGGAGAGGAAGAGAGGGGTAAATGAGAAGAGTTGGGAATAGTTGATAAATGGAATAGCAATGAGCAGGCAAAAAAAGCTAGAAATATCCTTTATTAGATAACATAAAACACATGTTCATTCCCCCTACCCCCTTTCCCCCCATAGTTCTTCACTGTCAGTTATTATTGGAGGCAGAGGTTCATCCTGGTTTTGCAGTTGGTGATGCAGTTGGTGATACAGTGTTGATACAGTAGTGATACAGTCAAGAGATGAGACCTTGTTCTAGGATAATAACTTGAAAATTAGTGGCACTTAAGGATGGGTTTAACTTTCCAATCCACTTGGCGTGAAACTCGTTTTTATATTATACATCCCCAAAACAGTAGGTAGGAAGTTCACTGAGAAAAGGGATTACAGTGGATTATTATAAGTGTTAAATCTTGTGTATCTATGAGAATTAAAACTATTGCTTTCAGTGTTGGAATCTGATTAAATATTTTCTTCTTGAAAAAGAATGTTTCTTATAGTTTCTTATATAGGTTGTTAATTGTTTTTATTACAGGGATTTTATTTGATTTATCATGGTTATTGAGAAGGAAATAACTGAGTTAATATCTGAGGATTCTGCTTGACAAGACATGCATGATGTTGCAAGGTAACAGGATGTTTTTAAACATTTCCCTTTAAGAGGAATGAAGTTTCGTAAGCAAACTGGCTGCGTTAAAGTTCAAGCATTTTGCAATTAGAGCTTGAAGACTTGTATTCACTGCTTGATTTAGTTGAATTTCTTGAGTACAGGCCATGGATTTTTGTTAGGGGTTACTGGAAATGAAATGACTGTACTCAATAAATACTCAAAAAGAAATGACTTGCTACTCAATAAAACAGTAGCAAGTAGAAAAAAACTGAAGGCATTTCTGTAGTAAGACAGTTCAGGTATGCTATAGTACCCAAATGGTCTGGGACCAACCATTTGGTGGTTTTTCTGGACATCTATAAGCAACAGACTACAAGTGCTATTTGACATTGCAGAATTATTTAAGAGATCTTCCCAGCTAACTCCAATGAATGAGAATGAAGTCAAGAACAAAATGGGCTAGTGTTAGAGTATAAAGTTAAAAACAGTTAGATTAGCAAGAGAGACTATCTAGGAGTCCTCCTTTTGGTGTATGAACCACATATGGAGGAAGCAATGTGCCATTGGCAGTATCATGCTTTTCTTTCCCTGGCCCAGTTTTAACTTAATTTCTTGTGCCAACAGCAATGTCAAAAAGTCTCAAAGGCAACAATTTCATAGTTAAGAATAACAAGAAATTTCTCACTCAGAAGCAGCATGTTCTCTTTTTTTTTTCTTTCTTTTTTTTTTTTTTTTTGGCAGCAGTAGATTTTGAATTGTACTGACAGTTTTCCAAGTGTCATTAAGGAAATAGGCACATAAACAAATTACATTGTGATCAAGAAGTATGGCAGTTTACAACACATTAACCAGTCTATAGGAGCTATATGCACTTACAGTAAAATAGTTTATGGGAAAAAGAGTATTCTACTTTATTTTTCCTGCAAGACCTTATTACAACCTGTTATTGTAGGCTATCTACCAAACCGCAATTTGCCTAATGTGGTGTTTGTGTGTTTATAACAAATAAGCTATCACAGGTTAAACGTCTTATTGTCACCTGGTTTGCACATGTAACCACAGGAAATTCATGCAAAGTTAAGTTTACAATTTAAAAATGAAATGTCAATGGATTTGGACTCCCTATGGAAATACGTCTGGGAAACCATTTTAGTAAAGGAGACAGACTTGCTTGGTAAAAGGCAGACTTGTAGTAACTGTAAAAGAGATAAGTCTCCCTTAATGCTGACTGTACATATCCAGTTCCTGGGGAACAAGATCTCAGGAATATTTGTGAATATGTTGATTGTATCTCAATTTTTCCTACTAGGTGTCCCCCCATTTCTAACCAAACGGAAATTGCTTATCAAATATCTGATCATTGATCTAAACGTCGATGCAATTATATTTTATAACTTTTTGGGCTGCAGAGGACTGTAAGGCAGGAAAGGATTTTTTTCTAAGAAACATTCTAAGGGAGACCTTCAGTAGTCAATGTTTTATTTAATGCTACTTCTTGAAGAGCTGCAGGCAGGTTTTCCAGGGGAAAAGTATACATATCTCCTTATTCCGTAACTACTTAGGGAGCTCTTTGGCCCAAATTCACCTTATCTAAATGTAGACATTTAACTGCAACAAATGATCAAAAAGCTTAGTCATTAAGAGGAAGAGACAACATGCTCCAAACTTCAGGTGACCTAGGTCTCCTCTAGATTGCTTTTTTTGTAGCCCCTTAACTTCATGCTATGGTTAGACTTCTAAAGCCAGATAGATAGAATTAACTCAATTCTTTGCTGCCAGTTGTTCTACAGCAAGGAGGTTAAAAAGGTGCATAGAGAGGACCATCAGTTAAACTGGAATTCTTTGATTTTCAGTAGACTTCTTAATTTATGGGAGTAGCAGTCTGGGACTACCGTATAATTTGTCTTTGCAAAAGGTTTCTGGTTTGTTTCAATTTTTTTATACTTGCTACTGTTATTTTATAATTTCAATAGTCTTATTAAGCTTTTCATTTAATAAGGATAAATAGCAATAAACATTGCAAGCTGTCAACTTCACCTACAGCTGGCCTCAGTAAAAATGCATCCAGACAAGCATAGGAAAATCTGCACTACCATACTGTGAAAAAACTTTGCATGACAGCAAGTTTGACAAATGAAGTAAAAGAATTGTGTTATTTAGCTGTCAAATATGACTAAATATCTGTGTAGAGTACTACTGTCAATCTCAGTTAAATGCTAATCAAGGCAATGCAAAAAGCTATTACATTCTTAAGTACAATGTACTGAAGGTACAGCCTCAGCAGGTGGTCTTTAGTTAATTAATATTAAAAAAGCAGGTTTTTATTCTATTGTAGTAATTTTTATCTTGTTGTATTAATTTCTTTGTATTTCACCTTGAAATAGCTATGTCATCTCCCATTATAGAGGGCATCTCTACTGTATTTATAAAGCTCAAAATTATTTAAATTTTCTAAACACGTGGTATTCTCAAGGTGGTCTCCTGAAGGACACAGAGGCTGAAGACTCCATTTGTAAAAGAAACGAAGAAAACCCCTAACATCTATTGTAAAATTACTTTTAAGGATAATTTTATTGCATTGCTAAAGTAGTCCATACACTGTCTAATTCTGGACGAAACTAAGTTCTGTAGGCACTGTAGCTTTTGCTGTTTCAGTCACTAAGTCCTGCTCCAGTGCACACTCAGAGGAGTAGTCTATGCCAGAATTCTCTGAGCTTGCCTAAGAGATTGTGCTCCAAACAGAATTCAGTAAGAGATTCTAATTTTTTTTCACAGGATAAATGAAACAATCTCTGCTTTTCTTTCTCGGTAGCTAAGATCTCACAGTGATTAGCCAGAATGTTGGAAACCCAGATTCAAATTCTTTCTTTATGTTAGGGTCCTTGAAACCATGTGTTTTTATTTTATGGAAGTGTCCAAGCTAAATTCTCACCCTGAGAGGGTCATTCTAAGTGCATGTAGTCTCAAAAAAATTTGTTGGAGCTTTTATCTTTATTCTGGTTTGTCAGTGATTAATATAAAATATATAGCAGTCCTGAGAGCTGGAGCTAGCTCTAAAGCCTCCTTCCTGTCAAATAAGTATTGCAAGATTCACATTTATCTATGGTCTCAACTGGACCACCACGGTAAAGCAGTCCAGAGAAACCTTGGAGACCCCGGGAGGAAATGGGGTGGGCAAGGGAGATGGGTGCTGCTGGCTGCAACCCCTGCGACCAGGGAGAACAGGATGTGTGTCTGTGTGTATGTGCACGCATGTGTGTATGAGAACTTTTTGGGCCTGGTTAGCAAAGGGTGTTTAGAAATTTGCAGGTGTGTATAAAAATTGCAAGTGTCCAATATTTTGGTTTATATTATAATTTTTTTAATTTTCTTGCAAAGTGCATAGTTCTCTGACTAATCATTGCCTGTTAATTATGGGCTGTTAATAATTCGATACATCTTCAGTCCAGAAGGATTAAATTATGTGAACTGAACATTTTTTTCTCTGCAAGAACTAACCTCTACAGCCCAGAACCACTAGTGAGGGCAGTGAAGTAGTGAATCCCCTGGTTTCCTGTGCTATGGCGCAGTGTTCTAATCACGTGTGTATTCAGGAAAAACATTTATAGTTTGGTTTTTTTTTTAAAGAAAACAGTGATCTTTGCTTCACTTTTGAAAGAAAAGGAGGCACACACTAGTAGAATAATACTGTAGACTTTGAATCCTGAATGACTTTGAGCACACAATGCTATCTCAACATGACAGGATTTACTTTTTGCCAATATCCAGCTCTAGCTTCCCATATATGAGCTGGGATTTTAGGGCTTCAGTTTTAAGGCATCCTCTTTTTCCCATGAAAATCTTTGCACTTAATACATTGATCTGCCTTGCACTGTGGAGAGAAATATTCAGCGGTTAGATCACATCTTGTTTCTGGTGCTACTTGTCTTATGTATGCCCAAAGTTAGTAGAGTAACAGGAAATGGTTTTATTTCCCAAGATCTAGAGCAGCTTTAAAAATGGGACATTTTCCCTCTTTACTTTATTGCTGTAACTCGGTCATTCTTATTCTTGTTCTGTGTACATTTTAGTTGTATTCGATTTCCAAAAGACTTTGTATAAGTTTTTGTGAAATATTCATGCTGAGTAACAAGAATGATGTGAGCAAAATCTGCCTCAAGAAATTAAAATTTAGCTTTTGATAGAAGCAATATATCTAAGCCATTTGAAATATATAGTTTCAACGACTGGCAAATTGAAAACCAATACTGCCACATATAACTTGCTGTTTTTCACATACATAGAAGAACATGTATGCTGAATTGACCTTTAGTCAATTGAATTGACCTTCAGTCAAGCCAGCTAAATATTACCTATGCAGAGAAAAAGACAAATCTTTAAATTATGCTCAACTGAAAATTGAGGTGTCTCATTTATATTTTCATTCTACAACATAAGTGCTACTTCAGTGGTGTTCCAAGTCTTTCTCAGGCACTTAAAATATGTACTTGAACTACATGTTATTTTTCATATATTTTGAGAAATAAATTATTCTCCCTTCAGGTTAAAAAGTTTCTGACAATCTATTACCCACAAAAGTTCATGGTTTTCATTTTTACAAGGGCTTCTAGCAAAGCACCAAAATCATATAAAGAACTGGATGACAACAGCCCGTAGGTCCTCTGTAAGTCTGAATATCCAAGTGCACAGAGATCAATAGCAAGGAAAACATGTATTGTTTGAGCTCTATTATTAAAAATCCAGTTTCTAAGCATTAAACAGTTGGTGCTCATGCATCTTTCCAGCCTAAATGCAAAGCCTGCTTGAAGGAGAGAAGTTAATATAATGCAGAAAACTGAAAATCTGTGTCCTTAACTGTGCAAGATTACAAAACTTGTCTTTTTTTCTAAAATCTGCTTCACAAAGATTTTTCTTGCTGATGATATAATTGAGAGTTCATACGAAGAGCTTATTGATCTTTTCATTGGGAACAATTCAATGAATAGACTTTCAGCTCTTTACAACTTACCATGCTTAATACAACTAAGCCTGTTATGTTTAACTGGATCATGAGCTGTACTGTATGAAATTGTTTAGCAGTATTTGGGTCCATTGTTGAGATATGCATCCTAAGAAGGCCTTAAGGGGATCCTCAAGTAAAATTTTGGTCTTGGCTGGTCAACTGTAATTCAAGCCAAGATTTCACCTACAGTTTGGAAAGTGTCTTTTGATATTAATGGCAGACTGATCTAACACACATGTTCCGATTTTAATTTTGAATCCAAAGTTTTATACTTTTTCAAGGGTAATACTTTGGTGATACATACAGCAGCAGTGACCAGATGATTTAGGACTGCCTGGAAAAGGTGGATTGTTTGTTTGTTTTCTTTTGTAAATAATCTACAATTTCAAAATTAAAAAGATATGAAAAATGTATGGAGTTGGTGAAGAGGGGAAAGGAACATTGTTTGAGGTCCATCAAAATGGGGTTTTTATATGGCATACCAATACAAAGAAAAAATAATACAAATCATACGGTATTATTATACTGTAATCAATAAGAAAAAAACATGCAAAAAGGGAGAATCTAAAGATATCTCCCCCCCCTCCAAAAAAATTAGACTTTTTCCTCTTTATCATACTTATAAGCAGCTTTACTTTCTTAAAGATACAATCTCAAAATCTGTGCACCTATGTGAAAGTGGGTGTTTTTGGAGAATCTTCACTTTCTGACAGGAAAAGCATTCTCTCTGACCAGCTCTTTGGGTCATTTTTACCCCAGCCACGTCTACCATGCTCACAGTGGTTTTCAGTCTCTCACACCATCTCTTATCTCTCTTGTCTTTCTTCAACCCAAGTATTCCCCACTGGCAGGGCTAATTTTTCACATCTCTTGGATGATGGATGCTTGTCAGAGCATCACTGGTGAAACAGCTTCATTTTGATCAGTCATACACCTCTATGTACACGTCTCTGTGGTGTCAGAGTTTGACTGCCCCTTCTTTTCTCAACATCTGACCACCGTACAACTTTTTACCTCATATCACAGTGACAGAGTTGTGACTCAGAGAGGGGTCTTCCCTTCTGCAGCTGTTACTTTTCAGTGCTCTTGATGCTTAGTGATAATTTGTTTGCATCCAGCTCTTCTTTTCACAGAACACATGAAGCCAGCATACAGACTGTCTGAGCAGCAAATTTTAGAAAAAATATTTATTTACACAGAGCTTTGCTACTATCATTTAAATACACCAATTTATACAACTTTAAATTCTCTGAAGAGTAAAAAAGTAAAGAAGATAAAAAATCCCACAAACTTTGTGTTACACCACCAGGGAAATTTCCTAAACTCCTTGGCTTAGGTAGGTAACTTAGGGGTTAACTTAGTAACCATGTTATCAAGATCATGACACAGTTTTCTGCTGTTCTCATAGCGTTTGCTGAAAATATTTTACCTTTTCATGCAAGAAAGTAATGTTCTTTCTGGTAGCATTCAGATGTAATATCATGCTGACTTATTGGAGTATCTCCTGAATCAAAATGCTTACTTATATCATTACAGAAATGAGATTATGATAAACTGAGGTGCTTGTGACATGGATTGTTGTGCTAATGATCAATATCTAAGTCTTGTAGAATTTGCCACTCCTGCAGAAGACATTTGTACATGCCAATTACAGCCTATTAAGGTGTCATTTCAAGCTAGTTTATTGCAAATTCATTAATATTAGCCATTTCAGGGACTGTAGATTTCAAAAAGTGAGATACTGAATCATGAGTGAAATAACATGCACAGAGCATACTGTTAAGAAAAAAAAAAACAAAAAACACACCACCACCTGCATACTTTTACTGATGGTTAAACAATTTTTATGAAAAACATGAAGTGTATGCAACATGGCTAGCAAGGATACACACACATAGGCTACGTTATATTTGCAGAGAGAGAGAAAAATATGAGCTTTCAAAGTGAGGATTCCTTTCCCTTTCACAGGTGTAACTAGCATGCTTTTGTTCTTTGGAGAAAGAAGGTCATGTTGTGACAAAAAACAGTCATCAGGCAAGGTAGTGGAAGCATCTGTGACAGCTGAGTTTAGCATATGTGACTATTACAGAAAGTCTAATAAATTATTTTACAGAGTGATTTCAAAGAGATAGTTGATTAATGAATTTTATAAACTTGAGAAATCCTTTCATAAGGTCATGTTGTGATGCTGTTTTCCTTCTGCTACAATGGAAATAAAATAACGCTGTTCAAGTACAGTTGCGTAGAACTGACTACATTAATAACAAGGGGGCATATTGTGCCAAACCTTTCTTTTCCCTTCAGAATAATTCATGACCATGAACAGTAGGCAGAGACTGCTTGTCAGTTTGTACAGAACTCATACTTACTAGTCTTAAGCAATTAAAATTTATATTTTAAGACTGAAAACTTTGTTATTCAGACATAACAGGGAATAGAACAGATTAAGTGGTGACAAAATTAAAAAAAAATCCTTTTAATTTACATGGGTTTTATTTAAGAATAATTTTTAAAATTCAAAATGCATCCATCCATCTATCCAGCCAGCCAGCCAGTCATTTTAATTATTATTCTTATTTCATCTTTTTTCTTTCTCTACTTAAATGCAATTATTGTCCTGGCAAGTCACCCATCCACCTGTTAGCTGAGATAATAGTGCTCACAGCAAAACAGTTATGCATTGATTGGCTGTGTCTTTGCAATATTAAGATTAAAGACCCCAGAAATATTTTAACTGTTAATAGCTATAGGAGACAGAGCTGTGATAAAAGAAAAAAACCAAAACATATACACAGTGCAGGCTGAGACATAGTGCTTTGATTTTGGAGAACAGAGACTGTCAGTAAACAATGGCTGACTAACTGGGGTTTTACTATATTCCACTCTTGTCTCCAAGCTATTTTACAGGTTGATTTTAGAATTTTATAGAATGCCTTTATGGCTTAATATGCATTATCCCTGTTAGACCAACATTTTCACCTACATATGTTACATACAGGTATGTCTTGACAATAGTGCTTCTCAAAAGCCCTTCGTGAGGTCTTCTTCCACTTCTGGAAGTTTCCATTTACTTCAGAGATCTTCAAACTCACTTTCTCATAGGGATAATTTGGTCTGACATTTTCCCTTTTTATTTTACGTTAAGGCTAAGCTGTATTTCTGTAGCTGGTTTTATTAATTTTATTTTAAGGCATCTCAGAACGCTTGCATATCTAAAGTGTTATATAAGCAATTATTGTACAGTACTAAAAAATTAACACTAGATACTGGTGCAGCCCTTTTTCACTGTATCCTTCCTTTGTTCTCTGCTTTTTTGTGGCATTAGTTCCTTAAATTCCTACTTCTGGCTAAATAGCAAATACATGCTTCAACATTTCTGTGTCAGATAGGTACAGAAAAATGCACACCACCACAGATTAAAGAGCAAGTATAAATTCCATTTGCCCTAGGGTGGACTGAAAAAAGGAATTCCATCAGAGACTGAGACAGAATCTGCAACACAGATTTAAGTGTTTTCATGCTCATCGCTCTCTCTTTTATCTTCTATTTCCGTGTTCTTTCATAATTTATCTATTAACAGATGAGTCCATGTTTTGCCCATTACCTTTCACAATTACTATCATTATCTCAAATTTCTTATGCCCCACATTGAGTCCCAAAAAGAACTGTGGTGGGTTGACCCTGGCTGGACACCAGGTGTTCACCAAAGCACTATTATCCCCCTGCTCAGCTGGACAGAGGAGAGAAAATATAATGGAAGGCTCGTGGTTTGAGGTAAGGACATGGAGAGATCACTCACCAATTACCATCAGGGCAAAATAGGCTTGCCTTGGGGAAAATTGTTTTAATTTATTACCAATTAAATTAGAGAGGGTAATGAGAAATAAAAACTAAATCTTAAAAAACCACCTTCCCCCCACCTATCCCTTCTTCCCAGGCTCAGCTTGACTCCCAATTTTCTCTATGTCATCCCCACCAGTGGCGCAGAGGGATGGGGAATGGGGGTTGTGGTCAGTTTATCAGAAGTGTGTCTGTCCTTCCTCCTCATACTCTTCCCCTGCTCCAGTGTGGGTCCCTTCCATGGGGTGCAGTCCTTCAGGAACAGAGTGCTCCAGCTTGGTTCCCCAAGGGGTCACAAGTCCTGTCAGCAAACCTGCTCCAGTATGGGCTTGTCTCTCCAAGTGGCCCCAGGTCCTGCCATCAGCCTGCTCCAGCATGGGCTTCCTCCTTCCTCACAGCCTCCTTCAGGCACCCACCTCCTATGACATGGGGCCTTCCATGGGCTGCACAGTGATATCTGCTCCACTGTTAACCTCCATGGGCTACAGTGGGACAACCTGCCTCACCATGGCTGGAAGGGACCTTCGAAAATCGTCTAGTCCAACTGCCCTGCCATGGGCAGGGGCATCTTGCATTAGACCAAGTTGCTTAAAGCCCCATCCAACCTTGATCACTTCCAGTGATGGGGTATCCACAGCTTCTCTGGGCAACCAGTTCCAGTGGCTCGCCATCCTTGCAAAAAATGTCTTCCTTATGTCCAATATAAACCTACCATGTTTCAGTTTAAAACCATTGCCCATTGCTCTGTAACTACAGGCCTTGGTAAAAAGTTTCTCTGTCTTTCTTATAAGCTCCCTTTATATACTGAAAAGTTGAAATGAAGTCTCCCTGGAGCCTTCTGTTCCCCAGTCTGAACAACCCAAACTTTTTCAGCCTCTTCTCATTATATGTGTTCCAGCCCTCTGAATCTCTCCCCCTCATTCTGGCCCTCTAATCATTCCCATCTGTTCAGGTATGTATTCTGCAGTCACTGGGCTTGTAAGAGTGTCTTTGAAGAGAGCTCTTCACTGATGTGAAGTGCCACCGTGCTTTTCCAGCCAGGAACCTGTGAACTAGAATATTTTGTTTTGGTAATAGTCATCTGTCTTGGTTTGTATTTGGCTTACTAATCTTCTTCTAGTGACCAAGTCTGAAAAAAAGTGTGGAGGCATACTGTCTATCTCTCTTTCCAGAAGTGTCCTCTGAATCTCACAAGCTCCTCCTGCTTGTACTATATACGTGCTCGTTTCAGTTTGGAAATGTCTAGAAATGTCCTAATGACAATCTACATAAAATGTTGGCACTCAGAATCAGAATTGAGCTGGAGAAGACAGGATTTCCTCCTCAGTAATTTTTGTTTCCTTTTACATTTCCTTAATGGGTTTCAGTTTTGGGTAGTGAAGCAATTGAGGCAATTTCATCAACAGTCATTTTACCATGCTCTTCTATATGTATATATATGTGATAGCTTTCTGCTCAATAATGTACAGTATTACTTCTGCATCTAATTCTCTTGTTCTTTTTCCAGTCACTCCAAAACATAACACTATAGCCTAACAGTCTTTTCCACAGTGTGTTATTGCCTCACATTTCTCATATAAGTTCTTAAACCTGGCAGCATACTTGCCTTTCTGTGAATGAAAGGGCTTTGTCCTATTTTGTATTGCCCTTGCAATTGGGACAAGGCTCTTCTGTGAGCTTTTAGCAGCAGAGAGCTGCATCGTCTTTGAAAACTCTATAATGTTACAGCCTCTCTCTGAATGTAAAGGAGATGAGAAGAGGAAATACAGTACTGTACTGAGAATGTACATTGATGAATATTATGCCATTGCTGGAAGCAGAAGAGTAAAACTTATTTTCTTCCTTTCTTTTCCCCCTGCTGCCACCTTTCCTACTGAATATATACCTGAGGTCAGGTCTGTATGTGCAGGCACATTTCATGGCATAGAAAGAATTCAGCCCTGCCTGAAAACAAAGGAGGATGAAGTTTGGTAACTTACATTCAATGGATGGAGGAGGGAAATGCGAAGGATGGGGATCTTAGGTCATAACATTAGGGCAAGCAGCTTCTGAGATGTGTTAGTTCCATTTGTTCACTGGTTTACTCAGAGACTTGTCTCCTTTAGGTGCTTTATATTGGTAACATTTGTACAGAGAATAGTTAATTGGAGTACAGGCTATCATACAGCCCCTTGAGGATCTTATGCTTGTTACCTGAAGAACAGCATATATCAGGAGGACTATTCCTATTGTAAACACATCTCTTATATATATATGAACTATAGCCATGGGTGCCCCAAGTTATTGAATTTAAAATGGAAATATTAAGACTGGAAAATGGCCTATTAAAGATGGAGGTGCTTTTGATAACTTATATTTGGATTTCAGTCTTCAGTTCTTCAGTTTCAGGAACTCCCTCTAAGCTCAGGTCTAGCCAGATATGAGGTTAGGTCAAATAATCTTTCGTTCATTTAAACAGTACATGGAAGAGAGATAGATACTGTCCAACTTCTGCATGACCTTGTTTTGTCATTTAAACATGAGACTTTATTTTAAAGGTCTGCATGACAGCCCTAATGTTCTACAGTATAGCACTATAATTTTTATTATGTGGATGCACTGCATGGAAGAATATAATTAGACTAATTTTCTTGTTTAACTGTTACTTGAATTTATTTATATATTTACTTACTTATAAGACATCTGCAGTTTATAGTATGTCTGCTGGTGGGTAATTGAGGGATGAAAGTAAATATTATTTTATTTTTGTATGAAAGGAAGTCTACTAAACAGTGTCTGTGTGAAACAGAACAACACAGCACAGATAACAAAAAGGAATAGAACAGCACAAGCTAACTTCTGAGGAATCATGAAAACCTGATAATAAAATCCTTAAGAGTAATAAGTGTACCTTTAAAAACATATGGTAGCAGATCCCTGAGGAGTTTTGGCTAACTCAGGTGCAATGCTTGTTTGAAGGACCTTTGCTACCTTTTGAAGCAATGTAAGTAGCATGTCTTTGACAGCTGGGATACATGCCTGTCACACAAACAACATAACACAGCAAAGCTTCTAGGGTAAATGCAGATGTGACACAAGCAAGGCTGTGATGAAAGGAGAAGGGAAAATTTCAGATTATCCTGCCAAAAAAAACCCTGGTTAGCCTAGAAATAATGCGATTTTAAAGTATAGCTTTGCATTTTGAAGGAAAGAAACCTTTTTTTGCTTAGTCACAAATAAAAGAAAGAAATATGAAACAATCTGAAAATTATTATCCATCATCAAGAGACTGATTTTTGCCTCTGACCAGTTAGTTTTATGAGATTATGCATCCAGAAAAATAATTTGCTGTATTCCGTCGGCAAAACAGTTGCTGTTTTCTTCTACTACTTATTAATTTGACCATTTTATTTCTCTGATTTGTTTTTCTTTTGCTTTCTGCCCATCAGCCCTTCATGTTTAGATGAATATTTTGGGGATGAGGGAACAGCGTTTTTTCCCTGGTTTTTTTTTTTGGTTTTTTTTTTTTTTTTTTTGAGTGCCTAGCATGATATATCCTACTTTTAGGCAGTATATTACCTTTACTATTGTCAGATTCACTGTCCATGTCCTTTCTTACAGTACTGTTTGGAGGCAAGTCCTTACTCAGAAAAGCAAGGAAGGGGAAGTGTTGACATTTTTTCTCACATAGAAGCAAATAACCTGCTCTCTAATGGTCATCTACTGTTACTCTAGTCACACTTTCAAGTAGGCTGAGCTAGGAACATAAGAACCGCAAGTTCTTGCCACTGCATAAAATGGGTAAAGAGCTTTTCTTCTGACTGTTTCTCCTGCCAAGAGTTCTGCCTCCTCTCTGTAGCACAAGGTGTCTCTGAGAAGGTTTGGCTGTGCTAACAGGGTTTGTTATCTCTTGCCTTAACTTGGGACTGACCTCAAATGAGTAGGTATACGTGCATGCTTCTGTATTTGCCTGTAATATGTTTCCATGTTCTTTAATCTCCTGTGATTCTCATCTTCATGGGCCTTCATAGAAGGGACCAGAACTGTATTTTTACATTATCTAGCTTAAAATCAACCCAGTGCAATCAAGATTGAGGATTCTGGGCCCTTGAGCACTATTTTTATTTGAATAATAAATATATATCTGGACGAGGTTAGATCTGATTGATTTTTTTAGAGCAGGCTGTCAGACTTACTATTCCTTGAAAAGACATATTCTTAACAAAGGCAAGAATGCACTGACATGGAACTACTTGTCTTTTGGAATAAAGATGTCAAAAATAAAGAGACAAGAAGAGGATGGCTATACATGGCTCTCTGTTATGTTAATTCTTCTGTTTGATAATAAAGGTAGAAGAAAGCAAGGAAGCAAACTGGCAAACAAGAGTATTCCAGGAAGATGGATGAGGAGCAAAGACAACTACAGCTTCAAATCATTGAAGAGAAGCAACTAATAAAGAGAATCATAATAACACAGGAAGAAATGTGGGGAAGAAAACTTGGACAAAAAAAAAAAAAAAAAGCAACGTACCTGGTTTAAAGAAGAAGGATGCTGAAGGAAGAGGAGTGGGAAAAAAAGGACTGGACATGAACAGGAGAAACAAGTGAGAGGGGAAATGTCAGTGTGGCTCACAGAGAAACAGCCAGCAAAAAGACAAAAATTTTGCATGCCACATTTGGACAAGATTTTCACATAAAATAATGGAGTGAAACAGAAGAGAGCAGTACAAAACAGTGTCTTAGAAACAGCAGAAACTAAGAATGAAAAATAAAGTCAGGAGGTTCCCAGAGGAGCTATATCTTGCTCAGGGACACAAAATGGAGGAGATGGTAGTTGCCATCACCTTTGAGGCTCCAGGTTGAGAAGGGAGACTCATTTAGCACTTTGCTGATAAATTATGCTTAAGCTCCGTCACTGATAGAAAGGGACATTCATGAACTTTTACCAGACAGATAGTTCAAAGCCCACAATGGCATTTACTATTCTGGTTTACAGATTTTTAGTCTCTTTTTCAGATTAGTTTTGCTGGACTGCTTGATAAAAATTCTGCACGAGATAAAAAAAAAATGCTTGATTGCACAGGCCAGATTGTCTTGTGCTTTCACCAAACATGTAACTATGCACGCAAGTACTCTGTGTAGTTAAAAATGTTCATATGATTGGACAGTAAGGTATTAATGAAATTGTCAAATATGGGAATCTCTGGAAAAAGAGTAAATTTTTTCTCTTCAGTATTAGATGTTTAATTGTATATTTTTTAGACTGCACTACATCAGATCTTTCCTCCTTTTTATGTGGATCTTAATCCATCTGTTAATGACAGTACAATAATTCTGTTTAGTCAGCAAGATGCAGATGTTAATATGATGTATCTCTATTACTGAGGGGCTATCACATGGTCGTCATCAATAAGTGATGTTTCCACTCTTGCTATTGCAGATGTCAAATCATGCTTTGTTTCAGCTTGTTGACCATTTTTTCATTGACTGTATATTTCCATCTCTCAGTGCCAATTAAGAGCTGTGCATAACATAAAGCAATGAAGAGAAAAATTCTACTTTTACAACAAGAAAATAATCCTTTAAACTCCTCTTATTGAACATCTCTTCAGCAATGCATGCATAATCATAGCTCTGCTCAGGAAATTCTTACATGCACAAAGCGAAAAAAAAAGTCAGTCTAGCAGTTAGTCATTATTTTTTAATTTGTTCAGAAATCACAGAATCACAGAAAGGCTGAGCATAGAAGGGACCTCTGGAGGTCATCTGGACGAACCCCTCTGAACAAACAAGATCACCTAGAGCCAATTGCCTAGGGCCATGTCCAGATGGCTTTTATGTATCTCCAAGGATGGAGACTCCACAACTTCCCTGGGCAACCTGTGCCAGTGTTCAGTCACCCTCACAGTACAAAAGTGTTTCCTGATGTTCATAGGGAACCTCCTGTGTTTCAGTTTGTGCCCGTTTCCTCTGGTCCTGTCAGTGGGCACCAGTGAAAAGAGCCTGGCTCCATCTTCTTTACAACCTCCCTTCAGATATTTGTACCCACTCATATGTATCTTTTTGTGAATCCATGCTGGCTACTCCTTATCACCTTTTTATACTTAATGTGCCTTAAAATGGTTTCCAGGATTAGATGCTTCATCACCTTCCCAGAGATTGAAGTGAGGCTGAATGACCTGTAGCTCCCTGGGTCCTCCTTCCTGCCTTTTTTGAAGATAGGAGTGACATTCACTCTCCTCCAGTCTCAGCCACATCTCCCAGTCACCATGATTGTTCAAAGATTATCAGGAACAGCTCCCAAGTAACATCAGCCAGCTCCTTCAGCATTCATGGCTGCATCCCATCAGGGCCCATAGACTTACATATGTCCAGTTTGCCTGAGTAATCTCAGACGTGATCATCTTCTACCAAGACTATGTTTTCCTTGCTTCAGACTTTCTTCCTGGTCTCCACTTTCTGTATATTCCTTTTTATATCTGTGTTTTGTCCAACTCGGACATAAGACAACCAGTTCCTTGTCCATCCATGCAGACCTTCTGGCATTTTTGTGTGATTTCCTGCTTGTTGGGATGGACTGCTCTAAATCTTGGAGGAGGAGATCCTTGAATATTACTAGCTTTCTTGGGCACCTCTTCCCTCCAGGGTCTTACCCCACAGGATTCTTCCACGCAGTATTTCATATTTTCAAGAATCTTTCATTCAGTCTTTGGATTACTTCCAAACAATCTTTCATATTTTTTTTCAGGATTCCATTCTGTTGAAACAACCATAGAAATTATTTCCTCTAGATACATAACAATCTTCAAAGTCTCACTTATATCTTGCTAAGTTGACTTCTAATTGTCTTCTTAGCTGGGAATTTTGGAGGGAGGTTTTTTTGTTGTTGTTTTGTGGAGGTTTTGTGTTGGTGGGTTTGGAGAGTTTTTTTAGTCTGATTGCCCATGTTTATGTGTAATACAGAAACTACTTTTGTCTGATTGTGTTACTAGTATCTGTTTGTCTGTCACTTGACCTATTTTCAATTTCAAATAAATCTAACTAGTGTATAAGTTTCAGAGATACCAGTTTCTGTAAACTTCATAAAAATCAGCAGCTGGCTAGAAAGAAAATATTATATTAGTGTTTCTATGGACAAATGGTCCAAGGAACTCAGCTGTTATTCATTGGTGGGTGGACAGTTGGTGATCTTTGCCAGAATACTAGCTGGCCAGTTAGCTCACACATGTCTCCACGGGAGCTGTACCACATTTCTTTACTTCTTTGCTGAAACAAGGACAGACATGGAAGTGAAATAAGTTACAGGAGACAGGAATACAGGAGGAAGACAAATTAAGACTGGGCTGAAGGAGGGTGTGGAAATACCATGTGAGAATAAGTCAGAGGTTTAGAAAAAATCTTAGAGGAAGGAGCATGTGGATATTGTGATGCAATGAGATGGAAAAAGACATAACTAAATAAATAATTTGGGCTTTACTAGTTCCAGTACCCATAGAAAACTTTCTTTACTCAACAAAATTATATTCTAAAATCAGTAATCAGACACTGGACATTTGGAAAATTCACATCTTCATACAGTAAATTCAGATTTGTATAGGACAAAAACATTTTAGTGGTGATGACATTAACATTTTATCCAAAATGTTAACAACTTATTTAATGAAAGTCTAAAAGTGAAAAGTAGTTTTAAGTAGATTCTGGTATTAGTATTAACAGTACATTAACATTAACTTATGTTCCTCTACATAGGGATTGGAAAGCGATAGAAAAAGAGGGCAGAATGGGGGTATGAAATATCTCTTCATCAAGTTCATTACCATTGCTACTTACTTAAAGAATTGCATGTGCAGAGGAAAGGAGATAAACCTTTGCTGTTGAAATCTTCACTTTATTTGAATATCCTAGATATTTATAGATAGGACTCAAACCTTGGAATTGAAATAGATTTCTCTCCATTGAGGGTTATCTTTGCTTCTTCCAAAGAAAATTAGTTTTCATATGACCTAGCTAAGAGCCTCTGAAATCAGGAACTAAGGATGCTCATTTTATTTTCACTGGGCTTATAATGTGCACATTGGCAAAAGGGTTCACTTGGCTTTCTTTTGGCACCAATACTCTTTATATAATGATCTTTACTCATCTGTAGAGTGATTTAGCTTCAACAGGAGTTGTGACAAAGAACACTCCATTCCTTTATCCTGTATAAAGTAGGACTCATAGTCCTGTGAATAAGGAACTAGACTGCATCAAATATTGAACCAAATCTTGGTAAAGATAGAAACTTCCTGGTTTAGGGGAAATCAATCAATGAGATGCATGCCAATTAATGAATACCATCTAAAAGTAAGGCATCTAATCAAAGTTGTTGAGTCAATGGAGAGTGAAAAGCACCCATTATTTCCATCTCAAATGTTGACATTTTTTCTTAGCTTCAGCTCAAATAATTTAAAAATGAATTATAATTCTCCCTATTTTCTACCTCTTGTCTGCTTTTACTAGTTAGACTTTTAAACTTTGAGGGCAGATATCCACTGAAATTTTTTTAATTCTTTATACTTTATGTCAACAGATCTTAACTGGTATATATGAGGAGGTCATAAAATAACTGTACCTCTTAGTCTTCTACAGGATCAGTTGAGGAGATTAGGAAAGTACAAAAAAATCCATTTCAGAAAATGCAGTGCATGATTACTTCATTTGAGAAATAGCTTCCGGTGATTTAATTGTAGGGCATATTTACCATAATACATTCTATGGTCTTCTGCATCACCTGACAAAAGGTGTATAATCATTTCATGAGAAATCAGAATATAATGTATTCTGATTTTTTTTAATATCAGCAAAGCAGTGAAACAGTTTATCTTCCATGTACAATATTAAAAATGGGAATTCTAGACTTGTTTATTGAGCAAGACTTTAAACAGTTTTTTTGTAAAAATTTAGATATAATTTCTTCCTGCTTTTTGTAGACTGGTTAACATCAAGGTACACAATCAACCAGCACACTCTGCTTGACATGTACTGCTTCCTTTGATAGCAGTAGTTTATAATCATGACTTGTTCTCTTACATGGTGCTTAAACAGTTAAAACAAAAGTGTCTTTTTCTTGTTGCTCACAACAGAGTGCAAAAGTTCAAAAGATAACAAGAACTTCTCACTATTATGGCATTATAAAATGTATTTGCAAATATGTGCCTAATGGCAGTTGTCAGAAGCAATTAGTTTCAAATGCATTTCACAGTTTAATCATGCTGAGAAATGCTTCTGAACTTTAAGGATGCAGACTAAATAATATGGGTACAGTTTCCTATTAAAGAGCATGAAAAATACTGGAAGAAGATTAATTGCCACAGATTAAACTAGTGTATAGTATTTATGTCTCATTCATTAGTTTATAAACTCTGACTCCTCAGAAGAGTATCAAGTATTCATATAATGACCCCAAGCCCTAGGTTTTTCATTTAGAGAGCTTTAATTTAATGGAAGACATGTAAAATATTTTTTATTTAGGTTTACTTTTATAGCTTCTGCTGGATCATGGGTCAACTAGTCAGACAAAAATTACCATCAACTTCAGTGTTCATGATATTAAGGATTCTATGACATAATGCAGCCTTTGATTTTTGTCCTTATCCAGCATTCTGGCTGTTAAGAGTCACAAAGACTAGATCCTGGAGAAACATGTAGATCGCACGAGTTTTGTGGGGAAAAAAAAAGGAAAGGGGGGGGGGAGTGCTCATTTTCATTTGCAAAATGCAATTAAGGGAAGTTACCAACAGCAAATGGAGATGGAAAAGTGATGTTGGAGACGGGAGACATTCTGAGATTCATGTGTAAAATGAGAGAGGGAATATTTTATAGTAAACAGATGATGGAAAGGACCTAGGATTGATAGGAAAAGATAGAAAAGTAAGAGAAGGGAAGAAAAATAAAAAAAAAAGAAATGAAAGTACATCTCACATACTTAAAACCAGCCAATAGTTGAAAGGTAAACTGCACAGAAAATATTAATGACAGAGGTTTACATGACATGTATTGCTTGACTGTAATATGTAGGAGAGCTTTATAACGTGGGTGTATGGGAGAGTGTTCCCAAAAAGGCTAAATAAGTTTTCTTCTTGCCATTTATTGGTTCAAATCATCAGGTCATGACATCAACGATTTCTTTAGAGTACTTTTTTCCCTTTTATGGAGCCTTGGGACTGTAAGCAAAAGATGGAAATTTTTCCAAGACTTCTTAATGGCTGGTTAATAAGCTACTGTACAAGAGAGATATCAAGCTACAGGAGACACTCCAGTTGAAGGGCCACTACACTGACTAAGGCACTGGAGTATCTCTTACTTAAGGAAAGGTTGAGAGAGATGGTCTGTTTAGCCTACAGAAGAGAAGGTGCAGGGGGGATCTCATCAATGTGTACAAATACCTGAAGGGAGTGTGCAAAAAAGATGGACCCAGGGTCTTTTCAGTTGTGCCCAGTAATAGGCAAGGGGCAATGGGCACAAACTTCAGGTTCTCTGTGAACATCAGGAAAAATGCTTTTACTGTGAGGATGACTGAGCATTGGCATAAGTTGCCCAGGGAGACTGTGGAGCCTCCATCCTTGGAGATACACAAAAGCTGTCTGGACATGGTCATGGGCAACTGACAGTAGGTGACCCTGCTTGAGCAGAGTGGTTTGACCAGTTTACTTTCAACCTCAACCCTTCTTTGGTTCTCTGATTATGTCATGCAGGTCAATTTACAGAAAAAAAACCATCCTTTTTTCCATTCAGGAACTTCTGTAGTCATAAAGTATTTTTTAAATCTTAGTATATTGTGTTAGGTTGATCTTGGTTGGCTACCAGGTGCCCACCAAGCCACTCTATCACTCCCCCTCCTTAACAGAAACAGGGGAGAGAAAATACAATGAAAAGTTCATGGATCAAGATAAGGATAGGGAGACCACTTGCCAGTTACTGTCAAGGGCAAAAGAGATTCGTCCTGGGGAAATTAAATTAATTTAATTTATTGCCAATGAAACAGAGTAGGATAATGAGAAATAAGAACAAACTCAACTTCATTCTCGACTCTTCTACCTCCTCCCCGTGAGCAGCATAGAGGGATGAGGAATAGGAGTTGTAGTCAGTTCATAACGCTTCATCTCTGCCACTCCTTCCTTCTCATGCTCTTCCCCTGCTCCAGCATGAGGACCCTCCCACAGGCTAGTCCTTCATTAACTACTCCAACATGGATCCTTTCCACAGGGTACAGTCCCTCAGGAACAGACTACTCCAGCATGGGTCCCTCACAGGGTCACAGTTCCTGCTCCAGTGCGGGCTTTCCTCAGGCTGCAGCTTCCTTCAGGGCACATCCACCTGCTTCAGTGTGGGATCCTCTATGGGTTTCAGGATAGATATCTGCTCCACCATGGACCTGCATGGGCTGCAGGGGACAACCTGCGTCACCATGGTCCTCACCACAGTCTGCAGGGGAATCTCTGATCCACCACCTGGAGCACCTCCTCCCCCTCCTTTTTCACCAACCTTAGTGTCTGCAGAGTTGTTTCTCTCACATATCCTCACTCCTCTCTCTTCTCCTGCCTGCTGTTGTACAACATTTTTTGCCCTTAAATGTTCTCACAGATGCATTACCAACGTTGCTGACTGGCTCAAGCTTTGGCCAGCAGTGGGTCCATCTTGGAGCTGGCTGAAACCATCTCTGTCTGACGTGGGGGCAGATTCTGGTGTCTTCTCACAGAAGCCACCCCTGCAGCCCCTCCACTACCAAAACCTTCCCACATAAATCCAATACATATATGAAAAGATAGAAAATACAAAAACAAGTTCAGGGACCACAAAATGAACAATGGGATGAAGGACAGACTCCATCATGCAGAATTTAAGGACTTCAGCTCACTCAAGAAAAGAAAGATAATAAAACTGATCATTGCAATTACTCATATGGTACTTAAAATGGAGAAAATATTTTAACATCAGAAGTAAGGCTATCTAGCAGCCAATTCATTTGGGGACAAACAGTGATAATGTATTGCAGCTCCAAGAAAATTTATCTACTCAACCTACAGTTTCCTCTCCTCTTTCCAGCTTGTCTGACCTTTTGTACATCTGCTTTGGGTTGATTTACCTGCTGAGGTTTACATAGGGAGCAGGGAGAAAGGCCTTTCACAGGAAAATACAAAAGAAAGCAGATACGTGACATGGGGAAGAAAGAGGATGATCTGAGACATGAAGGGGAGCACAGATTTTATGTTTGCTTTGGGGCAGATAGCAGCCCTTTGTTGATTCCCAGCACTACTGAAAAAGGATTAAAAATACATTTTCAGGGATTTGTAAAAAAGCCTGAAATACTTAACTTCAAAACAAAATGTACCTTCCTGGTGAGAAGGCTGGTTAAACACTGACATAACATATCAGGATGGATTGCTTAGAAATAACTTTTCTAAACACAAAGTACTTTGGAGCAAATTTTGGAATAAATTTTTTAATGTCTTTGTGTAATGCAGGTGATTATGAAAGCTGACTCACAGTCTCTCTGAATTCGCCTGTGTATCCTCTTGCCTTTTGGGCCCAGGCTTTACAGCTGTCTCCAAATTCTGTGTTTAAGCAATGCCACCTTAGAGCTTCAGCTGGTCACATGAAGGTGACTTTCTTCATTGTATAGTTTAGCTTTGATTACTTGCTTTTTTTTTTTTTTGTTTTGCTTCTTCTGAAAGAGTGAATGTATGATGTACCTCTTGCTTGCTAAAATTAAATCCAAAAAAGCACTGAGATCAAAAGAAGATGCAAAGAAAGCCCCAATATGCACCATATCTACACTTTCTCAGACCTGTTTCAGCTAACAGTCTTCTGAATTAGACGCTATCTGATTATATCACATACTGAAAAGGTATACAAAAGACACAGGTAAATTAACTTATATCTTCACAGCTAATTCATAAAAAAGTCTTCTTGGCAAAGTTCTTTCCTCAAAAGCACAAAAGCAACAGCACAGAACTCAGTGGGAGTTACTTATCTCAGAGCACAACCTGCTTCAGGTGTAACTTTAAAATTTCAACAAGTTAGTTCCTGCTGTGGCCAGTTCCATCACACTGACAGGACTGATGAAACAAGTCAATGACAGTACTCATTTACTTAGGAAGCACAATCTAGAATAGAAATGTAGATAATTAATCCGTCATCAAAAATCTGCATCATCCATCAACTTCACATTTCCTTAGGCAGTCTGAGCACTTGGTCGCCTGTTATGAATGTAAAGGTTTATTTTTCACCTTAGTAGAGTTCACTCATTTTGGATGTGTGTAACTACAAAAATGATGAAAGCACAGGTGGTACCATCACATCCTATGATACTAATTTTATTCCTTTATTTGGATCTGCTGACACAGATGGAATGACTGATCCCGGCTTGTGCTAACAACAGCTCTCATTTCCACTTGGAAATATTAGTATATTTTTATTAACATTTCATACATTTTAACATATTTTCCCCATATCTTTTAAGATTTATATTACCCAGACTGTATAGCTCTAAATCTAATATAAGGAAATACCAAAGAATTCCCTAAAGTTGCACAAGAAGATTGAGATTCATGTCTTCTAACTTTAGCTAGAAGGTGATTGATGCCACTCTAAAATAGATGCATCTGTGACAAAGAGAATGATTTATTTTCCTGGATCTAAAGCCTAGATGGTTTGCTAGACTATACATCTAACTTTTAGATGCCTAAAGCTGGATGAGGTTAATCTTTTGGAGGGCTGTACCTTAGTTCCTGGATTGTCTTGTCATCCTTCACTGGTTGTTGATTGCTGTCACAAGGGTACAATGAGTCAGTATTTTTATTCCATTCATATATATTATCTTACAATGTTGGCTTCTTTCTTCATTATCAATGTATTACTTTGAAATAATAATTGTTGCCATAGGAGAATAGACCTCCAGCACATATGTGTCTTCTCTATCTGTGAAGCATATTCTTCTAGGAGAGAATTTTATGTCTTTAAAGAAAGAACTCAGTAGCATCATAACACTAAGCTATTCTTGCTGATACTAAATTAAATTACTCCTGTGATCTTCAAAAGCAGAAAAGAATATTTGCTTATATAATACATACACTTAACATTTGTTGGATTATTTATGCAATATAAGAGATTTGAAATAGTAGGTTATGTAATTAGGTGCCATTCAAGTTGACTGTTAGATTATTCAGCTGAAATTAGTAATGATTTACAATTGAAAAAGAGAAGCAGAAGTTTCAGGTTTAGCAACATGTTATTTAACTTGAATTCTCCTTTACATTTGGGAGTAATGGTTCATTCCCATCCCCAAATCCTCATCCTAAATTTCTTTTTTCAATCCCATCTTCAAGAAAAAGAGGAGGACCAGAGGAAGTACAGACCAGTAAACTTAGTCTCGGCCCCTGGGAAAGCAATAGAGCAAATTCCCCTGGAAGTAATTTCCAAATAGATTAAGTAGAATAAGGTAATTTGGAACAGTTAGCACAGGTTTACAAAGGAGAAAACATGCTTGACCAACCTGGTAGCTTCCTACAATAAAAAGACTAGTTTGGTGGAAGAGAGAATAGCAGTAGGTATTGTTTACCTGGACTTCAGCCAGGCTTTTGCTACTGTTTTCCATAACATCCTCATGGACAAACTGATGAAGTATGGGCTAGGATAGTGTATGATGAAGTGGACTGAAAACTGGCTGAACTGCCACTCTGGAAGTATTGTGATCAGGAGCACAAAGCCCAGCTGGAGGCTAGCGGTGTGCCTCAAGAGTCAATACTGGGTCCAGTCACATTTGACATCATCATTAATGACCTCTCCCCTTGATGGTGGGACAGAGTACAGCCACAGAAGCTTTGCAGATGTTACGAAACTGTGAGGAGTAGTGCGTAGACCAGATGGTTGTGCTGCTATTCAGAGGGACCCTGACAGGCTAGAGAAGTGAGCTGACAGAAATGTGCTGCACCCACAGAAGGGTTGGACTAGATGATCTTAAGACCTCCTTTCCAGCCTCAAAAAATTTGTGATTCTGTTATTCATTTAGATGATTTTCTGAGTTACTTACTTGCCAAAGCATATAAGTAAGGCCAGCATTTTTTTAAAAAATTATTTATTCTCAGTTTTCACTGCACTTAAAAGAGATTTGAGGAGTTTCTAAAGATCAAGATAGCAGTTAAGTGTACACATGTAAGGCATGACTAAATTGACCATAGGAATGCAATGCATAGGACTTTTTTTTTTTTTTTTTTTAGCTTCAGACTGAGAGAAGTCTGTACGATTTGGCACAGCCCTCCTAGCATGTCTTCAGTGCTCAGATACAATGATGTGCTAGTACAGTTAGACTGCTTTTAGTACCAGGATACTTTATATTAACATAAAACTCTGCAATGAATTTCCACTACTGGGACAAACTCCAAGGCAGGAGTTGTCTGTGCCAGCAGCATAAACATTAGGACATCACAATTAGGCTGAAATCTATTATCCATCTGAATTGGTAAAACCTTTGTTATTAATTTCAGTAGGGTCGGGATGCTAATCATAACTTCACCATGGCACACAACCATACATTAGAAGTGAAGATTTTTAAAGCCATTCTTTCCCATTGCTTTCTGGACACATTCATTAATCTCCTCTCACATACCCAATCCTTGCCTTCTTAGAACAGTCAAAAGTTCATGCTTTTTTGCACACTATTATGTTTCTTAGAGGCAAGCCTTTTCCAATGCAATAAGTATCATCACTCGTTTGTCATTTCTTTCCTTAAAACTACTGGTGGTAAAAGATTATTTAAAACAGTTGATTATAAAAGAATGCTTACACTTCCAAAACAAGATAATTCCTAAAATCTGGAATGTTTTGTTTTCTTTTAGAAACTGAGTTCCTTAGATTCAATTTTTTAATGGAATAATTGGCATTATATTATTTAAAAGAAGTGAAAAGAATGAATTAAAATATTTATTGAAATAAAACAATTTACTTTGATATTTTTCCATTTAAAATTTTCCATATTTTAGGCTGATGTTCTGGCCAGTAGCATTTTAATAACTGCAGAAAGTCATACAAATTAAGAGGAAAACCAGGCATTTCTATATCTGAAATTAAAAAAAAAAAAAAAAAGGATTGCAAAGAAAAATCTTGTTATCAACTTCTTAGCAGTGTCAGAAATCCATTTTTTTCTTTTGGCATGGCCAAAGAAAATGTTTAACAGATTCTAAAAGGAACATTTTCAGAAAAGCTCTAAAGAGTAGTTGCTTGTATATACTCCTTTGTACCATTCATCACCTAATCCACATCTTCATTTAGGTTTAGAGGTAGTAGTTTTGTCTCAGAGTAGGGTACCTTTGTACCTTATGCATTGGATTGTACATATTAGGGCAGAACAAAGTTCCAGTTAACATAATATCCTCTCTTCATCTGTAATTATTCTATGATGCTTATAAAAAGAGTTTAAGAAAAGCACAAACAGACAGTGATACTTCTCTAGTATAACCTCCCAGCTTTAAGCTGTCTGACTTCTCAAGTCAGAATTGATATCTTTGTGCTTAATAGCCCTTGATATATTTGTCTTTCATGAATTCGTCTAATTTACATCATTTCCATATCTACATCGATCTTTAGGACCACAATGCCTTCATAAATATCTTGTCAAAATTCTTCAGTGTCATGGTGACCTTAAAAATATTCAGTCACAATCATTGGTGTCAAAACCCCACAACCTCGTAAATAATTTATCAAAATCTCCTTATCACTCTCACTCACTGTCAAAACAGCATTATTACTTGCCACATTCACATTCTAATCCAATAAATTAACATATGACACAGGCTTGTTTTTGTCTAATAGAATGAGTAGAATTTGCAGTTAGTTTTACAACTTCCTTCCCGTCACTTTCTTTGTGTTCTAAAGTTAAGACATTTAGATTACAAAATCCTTGCAATTATTAAATTAAAGGAAATTGAAGTTGCATACTCAACATGGATATTAAAGTAATACACCTCCCAGTATGTGATAGGGCACCACTCAGTCCCCCTAAAGCTGCCTTCTCCAGGCTGAACAAACCCAGCCCCTTCAGCCTCTCCTCAGGGGACAAGTGCTCCTACATCAAGCCATTGTGGTGGCCCTACACTGAACTCTGTCAGTTAACTGATCACAGAATTACAGAATGGTAAAGGTTGGAAGGAACCTTGGGAGATCACCTAGTCCAACCCTCCTGCTAAAGCAGGGTCACCCAGAGAAGGTTGCACAGGACATTGTCCAGGCGGGCTTTGAATATCTCCAGAGAAGGAGACTCCACAACCCCCCGGGGCAGCCTGTTCCAGTGTTCTGCCAACCTCAAAGTGAAGAAGTTCTTCCACATATTCAACTGAAACCTCTTATGCTTCAGTTTGTGCCCAGTGCCCCTTGTCCTGCCGCTGGGCACCACTGAGAAGAGTCTGGCTCCGTCCTCATGACATCCACCCTTAAGATATTTGTATGTGTTGATGAGACCCCCTCTAAGTCCTCTCTTCTTCAGGCTAAACAAGCCCAGCTCTCTCAGCCTTTCCTCATAGGAGAGATGCTCCAGTCCCCTCATCATCTTTGGTGTCCTCCTCTGGACTCTCTAGGAGTTCCTCATCTTTCTTGAAACTGATGTTTGTCTGATAGTGGGAGCTCAAAACTGGATACAGTATTTAAGACACTGCCCAAAGTGTGCTGCGTAGAGAAAGATAATCCCTTCCCTTGATCTACAGCTTCTGTCCCTGTTAACACCTCTTTGCTGCCAGGTGACTACTAGCTCATTTTCAGCTTACTGTCTGCCAGAGCCCCAGAGGCTTTTCTACAGAGCTGCTCCCAGACAGTCAAGCCACAGCCTGTACCTGTTGGAAGGGGGTCTTTCTAATTAACTCCATCCTAGACAAAACCAGGGCACCAGGTACAGTGATGTGCATTTGACCCTCCCGAATTTAATGCACTTCCTGTTATCCCATTCCTCCAGCCTGTCTAGGTCCCTCTGAATGGCAGCGCTATCCTCCTCCATATGAGCTGCTTCCCCCTATTTGGTGCCATCTGCAGATCTGATAAGAGTATGCTCCATCACCTCCTCCACTGATAAAGATATTAAGTAGGAATGTTCCCAGGACAGACCCCTGAATTACTCCACATGTTACTGGCCTCCAGATTATGACCAATTAACCATGATCTCCTAAAACCAATCATCCAACCAGCGTTCACGCATGTAGTTGTTCATCCATCCAGACAGTAGTGTTCTAACTTGAATACAAGAATATCGTGGGAGTCAGTGTTGAAAGCCTTGCTGAAATCAAGGTGAATGGCATCCTCTGTTCTCCCTTCAATCACAGATCCTGGACTTTTTTGAAGATGGATGCAACATTTGCTTTCTCCAGTGGTCCAGGAGCTCTTCTAGTCTCCATGACCCTTCCAAGATGATAGAAAACAGCTTTTCAAGGATCATTTCTCTCAGCTTCCTTGAATGTAGCACGTGGATTGGTATGGGTCAAGTAATCAAATTAATTCTTCCCCTTGAAGCCTGCTTCTAAATACAGAGGCCTGGGAGACCTTGTTGGTAAAGACAGAGATAAAGAAGGCAAGGAGTACATCAGCTTTATCTGTGTCTGCTGTCACTGTGTCTACTCTGAAGCTGTCTTGCTTTCATCTTGAAATTAAGAAATAATATTGAAATCTGTTACATCTAAGATGACCTTCTCTGAACTACCTAATGTTGAATCACTGATAGGTCATTCAGCCCATATATCAAATTATTTAAAAGCTATTTGTAGCACATAGGTTCATAATATAGCTCTAGATTTTAATCTCTAATGCTAGATATTCCTGATTTATTTAGGACTGAAGTTTGTTTGGACTTTACAAAACTCACAGATTAATAATGAAATACAGCTTTTATTAGGAGAGAATTAATCTTTCATAGCAGACATTTTTTTGTGAAGGCTTTTCATGTAATTTATTGTCTAGTGAGCAAACTTTTTGAGAAGCAATTAAGAATTCAGCCATGTTCACTTGGCATTTAGTGCTTTGTAGCTACAAAATCTATTTCCTCATGTGATTTCTTCTGAGTGCAATATTGCAATAATTTTTTTCCACTCATGTCAGCAGCCCCAGCATACAGCAAATTTCTTCAGTGCTACCTTCCCTATTAATTTCACAGTTAGAGGAGAGGTACTGTTTGTCCTGAAAAATAACAGTTAGAAATCTCTTTCAACATTGATCCAGCTTTGATACTGAAATGATTTGAAAGATGAAAAATGTTTGCTTGGTAAGTTCCCACTAGCCAGAGGGGACTATATAAATAAGATGACATACCCGATTATAACTTTATTTCTTTTATGTATTAGCAGATGCTGGGTACTGAGTAATCTAAGGGTTTATTCCAGAACTGGGACATCATTAAACACCATTATTTACTATAATTTGCCATACCTTCTTATGGCTTCCATGGTCCTCTGTGCTATCCAGACTAGTAAACTCATTTTCCCAATCACCTCAGTAATATCATTATTCTTCAGGTTACTCTCAGACAGCCAAGGTCTTGTGCTGTAGTACAATAGAGCCTAGTAAACTACCCACTGCAGCCCACAGGATTATGTCCTTATAGTAAAAAGCTCTGTAATCAGACAAGTGTGGAACAATCTCAAGTAAGTGTGAAATCGGAAATTCGTGGTGGATTTTGAGATTTAGCCCCTCAGCCTTCAACTTCGTAGGTCTGACTGCGCTCTGCTGTGTAGAGTCTCACGATGCGGGGGCGGGGAGGGGAGAGGAAGATATAAAGTACCATTCTAGGCAAGGTCTGTACCTAAATGAACCCTTGTGGTCATCCTAAATGAGAAGCATGTAGGCATACCTCTGCCACTATAGGGGTTCACCAGAAGGGCTGACTTACAATGAAGTCTCTACACCAGCTTTTTCTATGTCATTTAGAATTCCTCTTCATGCCCTGTGGGACTGCTTTTGCAGCACCCTGGAAGTGAATTCAGAAGATGATCTTCTGGAAGAAATTTGCCTATAAGATTTTGAGGGCCTTCTACTGGGGTGATGGATGTCTACTTTTCTCTTTTACTAGAGTTGTACAAAGGCCCCAGTATACTTCTTTAAAGATAGTTTAGAGCAATAAAGGCATTTATGGATGCAGAGTATCAAGTTGTTTCTACAATCCAAGGAAAGGGAAACCTGTCACCAAGAGGGAAGGAAGGGGGACTGGATCTAGAGTTGGATCAGTAAAAGCAGGTGAATGTAGCAACTGGGCTGGACCTCCCCATCTGTGTGGTTGGATGTCCCAGCCCATGTAGTAGTGAAGACTGGTGGTGGTTTGGGCAAGCAGGTGGCCTTGGAATCTCAGGTTAAAGCAAACAAACAAGAAAAAGCAAAAAAATAGTTAATAAAATATGTAAGTAACAAATGAAATGAAAAAGAAAAACAAACAAGAAGAAAAAAAAAAAGAAAACCAGTCAGGTATCACAACTAGCAATGTGAAAAAAAAAATGGAGAGGCTTGTGAAATAGTGTTAAGTATGTTGGAAGACTTTAACTGAGCTTGTACTTTGGCAGATATGTCTAAAATCCAATCTAAGATTGTCTTTCCACAGTTCAAGCCCATCACTACTTTTCTTTTCTCTGATTAATGAGTCTTTCTTGAGATTTCCCTGTACATATTTCCAGGGAGAGTTATCACATCCTCTGTCAGTTATCATTTTGGCATAATATTCTTGATTTTCTTATACTTTCTACTTCAAAGGTTTTATATTTTAAAATTGTTAACTATTTTTTTCCCCTGTACAGCAATGCTAGTTGATGATTCAATGTAAAGTTTCACTTCAGGGCTGAAGTAGAGCAAGGTAATTGTTTTCAGTACTTTATATTCACTTCTATTAAGACTGACCACTGTGGCAGTTTCTTTTTCTGCAGTAGTTACACAGCTAGCTCATACTCAGTCTTTATTCTGTTTTAATTTCCACCAGCTGAAACAATTGCATTTTCTTCATGAACCAATTGCGTTTTTAAAAAGAAGTTACCAAACTTGTCTGTGTATCATTACCTTACCTAAGAAAAAATAAAATAAAAAAAATTATGAAATGTCTTGTTCAGGAAATGAGGCGCAGCAGACATTTTGTAAGGAGTAGGACCACTGAACTTTGCTCTGTTTTGGTATTGCTGATCCATGACTGCATGGCTCTTGAGATAGCTACATAGAGGATTCTTGTCTCTCACTTATTAGTCTTTGTAATTGAGCTCATTCAGAGGCTGAATTTACCTCTCTACTTTTGCTTCCATGTTGTACTGTTTTCAGTACAGTCAGAAATAACACTACAGCAAACCTCTGTCCATAATGAACAATTTTGCCATTTCAGAGAGTAACAGTCTTCCTTTCTGTAGCTCCTATCTGGAATGGCCTCCCCACCTCTCTGTCTTGCTGAATGTTTGTGCCATGTCAGCTTGTGGCAGAGCTGCAGTCTGGACCTATGTTGTGCCAGGATCCTAATTCAGTTGTCTTTCCAACCTTCACAAATGTCTTAGTTCCATTTAATGGCCCTGGCTTAAATCTGTATTCCTTTCCATTATAATGCACTTTCCAATGTCTCCGGCAGGGTTCACCTCACAATTGATTTAATTGTGTTTATAAGTGTAGCACCAAATAGAGTGTGATACATCAACAAAGCAATCCATGAGAAGGTATGAGGAAACTTCAGAAAATTCTTGGAGCACAGCCATTTTCATAATATGCTGCAATAGATCAATGTGTTATTAATGCCTATCAGTCTAATACTAACTTTGGGGGTGTAGCTGCTATCATTGATACCAGTAGGACATGGGAAGTTTGCCTCACCATTCCTCACTCATTTACTCAAGGTATGGAGCATCTATCACTGCCCAAATTTCCCACCCCCGTGAGTGGCATAATTATGCTCAGTTCAGCAAGATGCCCTGCTGTGTTTAATTCTAAGCCGGCCACACACAAGGAAGGAAGAGTCCTGACCCATTTCCCCACATAGTTGTCCCAAGACTAGGCACAACCTATCTTTAAATTCTGGGGAATTATTTCTTGAGTCATGCTTGAACTCAGGCTCCTTAATAAAACTGAGATGAGTGTGTAACTCTAAGATAAAATGTGAATAAATTGTTTGCAAGTGTGTGAAACAAATACATGACAATGAAACATGAGCAGATTCAGAGTGTAGAAAACACAGCTTTTTATTAAGTATAAACTCCACCATCCTTTTTAGAAAAATAAGGGAAAAAATACTATAAATCTCTGGAATTTAAGTTAACAACCACATGAAGAGAAAAAGGAAGGAAGTTTGATTCAGGAATCCATATAATCACTAATTAGTTTTCATGTGCAAGGACAGGACTATAAATTCACAAAGTTAATTAGCTGTTTCATGATTCCATAATGTTTTGTGTGTTTATCAGGCTCATAAACAAGTTATTTTATTAGAAACTGATGGGTGTTGAAATAGTTGCATAACAGAAATAGATTGCACTAGAAAAGTGAGGACCTGAATCACAGGTACAGCTAGCTCAAGTATGCAGGCAAGTCTTCATCATAAGACTGATTCATTTACAGGACTTCATGGCTGTTAAAAAAACGAATAGCCTGACAAAGAAGCCAATGAACAGAATCACTGTTAATAAGTGTGGTAAAAAAAAAAAAAGTTTAAAAGCTGCAAAGAAGAAACCGAATACTTATGCACTTAATGACTGATAGGTCCTATTTTGAATGCGATTTCATATTCCGTTTTAAAGGAAACACAAATTATTTTCCATTTACCAGTGTGTCTCCATTGAAAGGTCTTTGCATATTTGTTGATCTGCTTCTGAACATTCATTAAATGGCTATGTCCTGCAGTATCTGGCTACTCACTCCACTACTAGGGCTCCACTTTGCCAGCTGAACACCCAAGCTATAGAAATATATTCCTGCTTAGGCTCTTCCCTTTTGGTCCATGAATCACACATTCCTTTCTAAACAGCACACCAATTTTAACAAGAAGGCTACACAGCATGTTCTACTGTTGTACAGTGTTAGGATGCTCTCTTCCCCCAGGACATGTGTTGACCATGAGGGTGAGAAGGACTTGGAATCCAAGTCTCCGTGTTCTTGAGAAAAGCTGCATCCATCTGGTACTTATACAGATTAGGAAGAAGGCACTAACATAATTTCTTCTGGCTGTGTTTTAAAAGCAAACCACTAGCCTGGATTAGTCCTTTGGAAATAGGTTTACTAGAAAAATTGTCAGTTCCTGTACAAAGTTATTAGTGTCACATAGATGTAAGATATCATTTCAGCTCTAAAAAACAGTGGGGAGGGTTGCTACATCCAGTGCTTTGTTTGGACTTTATAATCACCCAAGCCCTTTATTGGATTTGCATGCACTCATATATTTCTCAAAAACAAGCACATTTGTTTTAACAATAACCTTAGAAATCTTTTGTGGAACTAGCAATTGACAGTAAAGAAAGCATGAGGCAGCTCTAAGAGTAAAGCTATGGTGTCTGTATATATCCTTCTTTCACAGCTGAGGAGCAATGTAAAAGACTCTTAACATAAGCTTAAGTGAGCACAGCAAAACTTGCAACCCAGCTTGGCCCAGTCTCTTAAATAGAACTGTAACACTCAAAATTCACATATAGTATGGCCCAGACCGGACCCATTTCATAGAGAAGTCTGCTGCCTACCTGGGGCCTGGGTTAAAGATGTGGAAAGAAAACTTCCAACTCTGGCAAGGACCACAGATTATTCTCCATTATTGATTTTCCAAGTAGGCAGTGGTAAAATCTCAACAACAATTCTGAGGGACTCCAGGGCCTTGGGACAAATGGTGAAGGGATCAGGTGCACAAGTAGTGTTCTCCTCTATCATTCCTATTACAGGGAATGATGAGGGAAGGAACACGAAGAACCAGGAAATAAATGCCTGGCTCCAAGTCTGGTATGAGGAGCAGAATTTTGGGGTTTTTGACCATGGGTTGGCCCACAAAACACCAGGCCTGCTGGCAAATAATGGGGTGCACCTGTCTTCAAGAGGCAAAAGGATGCTTGCCAAGAAGTTAGCAGGGCTCATTGAAAGAGCTTTAAACTAGATTTGAAGGGGAAGGGGGATGAAACCAGCCTTGCTAGAAATAAGTCTGGGGATGGCACACCAGTGTATGAGGGACAGTGTGCTAGCGAGGTCCTTTGGTCAGTCACCTCAGAGGAAGTGACAGATAGTAATCCAAGTGGCAGCAAAGGTTCAAAGGTTATTGACAGGTTAGTAACAAACTGCAATTAGTCACTTAGGAATTAAGACTTCTCCCCTCAGAAGAGTGGTGAGATCATTAGCCCAACTGAAGCATATCTATACCAATGTTCACAGCATGCACAACAAACAGGAGGAATTAGAAGACATCGTGCAGCGGGAAAACTATGATATAGTTGCCATCACAGAAACATGGTGGGACAACTCACGTAACTGGAGTGTTTTCATGGATGGCTATAAACTCTTCAGATGGGATAGGCAAGGAAGTAGAGGTGGTGGGGTAGCAAGGAAGTAGAGGTGGTGGGGTAGCCCTGTGTGTTAAGAAAGTGTTTTGTTTGCCTTGAGCTCAACGATGTTGATGATAGGGCTGAGTGTTTATGGGTAAATATCAGGAGAAAGGCCAATGAGGCAGTTATCATGGTGGGATTCTGTTACAGACTGCCCAACCAGGAACAGGAGACAGGTGAAATATTCTACAAGCAACTGGGACAAGTCTCATGATCACTAGCCCTTGTTCTTTTGGGGGACTTCAACTTACCAGATGTCTGCCGGAAAGGAAAGGAAACAGTCTAGGAGGTTTCTGGAGTGTGTGGAAGACAAATTCCTGACACAACTGGTGAGAGAACCAACTAGGGAAGGCGCCCTGCTGGACCTGTTTTTTGTGAACAGAGAAGGTCTTGTGGGTGATGTGATGGTTGGAGAATGCCTGGGGCACAGCAATCATGAAATGATAGAATTCTTGATTACTGGAGAAGTAAGGAGGGGGGTCAGAACTGCCACATTGGACTTCCAGAGGGCAGACTTTGGACTGTTCAGAAGGCTGGTTGACAAAGTCCCTTGGGAGGCAGTCCTAAAGGGCAAAGGACCCCAAGAAGACTGGATGTTCTTCAAGAAGGAAATCCTGGAGGCACAAGAGTAAGCTATCCCTGTGTGCCGAAAAATGAGCCGTTAGGGAAGAAAACTGGCCTGGCTGAACAAAGAGCTTTGGTTGGATCTCAGAAAAAAGAGGAGTCTATGAGCTTTGGAAGAAGGGGCAGGCATCTCAGGAGGACTACAGGGATGTTGCAAAGTCATGCAGAGAGAAAATTAGGAGGGCTAAAGCCCAACTAGAACTTCAATTGGACAATTGTGTGAAAGTTAATAAAAAATGTTTCTATAAATATATTAACAACAAAAGCAGAGCCAAGGAGAATCCCCATCCTTCACTGGATGCGGGGGGAACCATAGTGACAAAGAATGAGGATAAGGCTGAGGTACTTAATGCCTTCTTTGTCTCAGTCTTTAATAGTAAGGTCAATTGTGCTCCGGGTACGCAGCCCCCTGAGCCAGAAGACAGGGATGGGGAGCGGAACAAAGCTCTCATGATCCAAGAGGAAATGGTTAGTG
>NW_009259596.1:3369381-3377778 GCF_000687185.1 Egretta garzetta
CTGGCAAATGTGATTCCCATTTAGAAGAAGGGCCAGAGGGAGGATCTGGGGAACAACAGGCCTGTCATTCTGACCTCAGTGCCAGGGGAAGTCATGGACCAGATCATCTTGAGTGCCATCACACAGCACGTCCGGTCAACATGAGTTTATGAAAGGCATATCCTGCATGACTAACCTGATCTCCTTTTATGACAAAGGGAAAGGCTGTGGATGTAGTGCACCTGGACTTTAGTAAAGCCTTTGACACCATTTCCCACAGCATCCTGTGGCTGCCCATGTCCTGGACAGGTGTACTCTAGGTAAAAAAATGGTTAGATGGCTGGGCCTGAAGGGTGGTGGTGAACAGAGTTAAATCCAGTTGGAGGCTGGTCACAAGTGGTGTTCCCCAGGGCTCAGTAATGGGGACAGTTCTGTTTAACATCTTTATCAACGACCTGGATGAAGGGATTGAGTGTACCCTCAGTAAGTTGGCAGATGACACTAAGCTGGGTGGAAGTGTTTATCTGCTTGAGGGTGGGAAGGCTCTACAAAGAGACGTGGACAGGCTGTGTCAACGGGCTGCGGCCAATTGTATGAGGTTTAACAAGGCCAAGTGCCAGGTCCTGCACTTTGGTCACAACCACCCGATACAATGCTACAGGCTTGGGGAAGAGTGGCTGGAAATCTGCTTGGCAGAGAGGGATCTGGGGGTACTGGCTGAAAGCCGACCAAATATGAGCCAGCAGGGAGCACAGGTGGCCAAGACGGCCAATGGCATCCTGGCTTGTATCAGAAATAGAGTGACCAGCAGGACTAGAGAAGTCATCCTTCTGTACTCGGCACTGGTGAGGCCACACCTTGGATACTGTGTTCAGTTTTGGGCCCCTCACTACAAGAAAGACATTGAGGTGCTGGAGTGTGTCCAGAGTCTGTACTCTTGTATTTCCCCGATAGTAAACACAGGAAGAAAACAAAGAAATAAATATTAGAATTGCACCTATGAAAATACTGTGGTTTTTAACATGGTAAGTCATTAGATATATGAGATGTCACTGATTTGCTATTACTAGACTCAAAGATCTCTTTGCTAAGAGGGGTATATTCTTCAAGTTGAAATACAATTGATTTTCATGCCCAGCCGATGTTATACTATGATGTTCTTTTTTTGTTTTCCAGAAGACAAGGAGTATCTCCTGAGAGCACCTATTATAAATATACAGTCTTTAAAAATCTCATACTCTGTGCATGCTAATCCTGAGTGTAAAATATTACTAGCTTTGTGCCCAGGAGTCTTGACTCATGAATTATTGGTGAATGTGTGTGTCAACTCCTTTATTTAATAGCAATGTCCGGACATGAAAGTATATTAATCACAGATTAGTTGACATAGCAGTTACTAAAAAGTGTGTTTTCCTTCTTGTTTAAGGTTTTACACCATAGTAGATATGGACAGAGATGGATAGATAATAAAGTGAAAAGATACTACGATATAAGGATGAATTTTAGAAAGCTAAAAATATCACTGTCACAGGTGAAAAATTCCTTACATGTAGCTTCCTTTAGTGTTTCTTGTTAAAGAAAATTCAGGTAAAAATCAGTGGCTTTTTTCTTTCCCAAATGATATTTGTATCTGGATGCTCCCCACACCCGCCTGACATAGAATCATAGAATCATAGAATCATAGAATCATAGAATCATAGAATCATAGAATCATAGAATCATAGAATCATAGAATCATAGAATCATAGAATCATAGAATCATAGAATCATAGAATCATAGAATCATAGAATCATAGAATCATAGAATCATAGAATCATAGAATCATAGAATCATAGAATAAAAAAAAAGGATGCACCCAGTGGATGTGGGGGAGACAGATAACAACACAATAACCAAGGGCTATTGTGCAATGTGCCCACCTAAGCACAGAGAAGGAACTAAAATCCATGGTCAGTATGCAGATATGACTGTGAGTCAGTCATCTGACCCCCATCAATAGCGATCAGCCCAAGAGCCCTTTGAGCAATCCTGCACGACAGCGGGCTGCGCGCCAGGATCTCCCCTTGAGGAGGGACACCTCTCAAGGCAACTCCTCGAGGCTGAGAGATTCCTTACCACGACAGATTCTCGGTAAGTGGCTAACCACATGCTAAACTTTGAAATCTTAGCTAAGTAATACAATGGATTGATTGTGCATATATAATCCTTTAAACATAAGTCATTGACCATGTCTGGGACTAGGACTGTATCCAGCCACACCTAGACTCCTCTCTGAGGAAGGAGTTTAGAAAGCAAGGGGATGTTTTCTGAACCTCCTGACTCTATGGGAGGGTCTCCCTGACAGTTTTGTCTGACCCTGTCCTCTGTGCATTAAATGACCAAGTGTACCTTGCCATCAAATCTTATAAACCACTGTTGTATTTACTGTTGAACTTTGTTAACTCACTGTTTTATGTGAATAAGCTATATTTTTTGCTCCATGTTACTACATTCATGACAGTACATAAGTAAACATATGCATGTTTCACATGAATGTGTATATATATCAACAGATAAACACCAGAAATACTTGCACATGTACACACACACATATTCACGCACTCTTCTTATAAGCTATTGTTATATCTGGCCTGCTGCTTCTGCTTTTTGTATCTTTCATATCAAAACCACAGTTAGGTGCACAGGTATCCTTCAGCTTTGGTAAAGCACTCAAAATTTGATTCTACTAGCAGTGCTGTACTTGCTTATTTACAAAGAAGAAAAAAGCTGCCCCCTTTAGCATGAAAAAAAACCGAACACATGTGAAAGAGCAGGTCTCCTTGCAACCACTGTAGTTCAGCCTAATTAGGCAAAATTGTCACTGAGTCCAGAACAGGCACCAGGCGTCATTTATGTACAATCAGGAGATTTAAAGGGATGCTCATTGTGATTATTTCTTCACTCCTTACAGATTCAAGCACTGCCTTCCTACTCATGTCTAGTTCAAATAAAAGTGTGATTGAAACACGATAACAGGATCACAGAAGTGTACAGAAATCCAAATTTTGGAGCGCTATGATATACTTGAAAGGTCCTGGATAACTAAATTTGACAAATGCCTGCAGCCTCTTTATCTGCCCTTTCTTCAACAGTTGCCACTTCTTTTTCTCGTCTTTTACTATTTTGAGATGTGACATTTCCTTTGGTCATTTTTCATGCATTTTTATGTATCAGTGTGGGTGCAAAATTAGAAACCTAGTAGCTGTAAGATAAAATCATTAACCTTCATATTAGAAAAGAAAATTTATAGCATTTCTAAAATAAATATTTATACAGTATGTGTCAAATATATATATATATATTACATCATTGTGTCAGATAATGGTTTCATTGGCACTTGTTTGATACCTAAACACCAGATCTGTCCAAATTTCTCTTGTATTGCTTTTTATTACTGTCATAGTTATTTCTAGGTACAGTATGCTTATTTAGAGTATTTCCTGTCTGTTTTCTATATTTATGTACTATCAATATGCATCGCGTACAATAGGTATAAAAGTGCAACTAATGCAGATAAGCAAAATACACCTTTTTAAGAGGACAGTAAATTCACAAGTAATAAACACTTGATGCAGTGAGAAAAGAAAGGTTGTGTCTACACTTATGAGGAAGACAGAGCCTGGCAATCCCTGTGCCCAGGTTCTAGGTCAGGCATTACTCCAGTTCAGAAGCAATATAATCCCTACTTAGGCATCATTTTGCTGTGCTTCCTCTGGAGTTTATAGATTTTTGTGACTTGTAGATTGGTGTCAATTCCTGGGAGGTTGATTTAGAACCAAGACAGAAGAAACATTACTGTCTGTATCCTTTCACAGAGACACATCCTCAGTGAACCAAACACTTTACATGTTTTATAGCACTTAAGTACTTAGGTACACTAGTGAAATCCCAAACTTTGAACTTGCTGTTGTGGTAATGCCAGAGAAGGATAAGGTAGTTTAAAAAAAAAAAAAAATCCATATAAAGAAAGTTTGCCTTCTACGAAGAATCCTAGAACGAACCAACAGAGATATATTAAAATCTAAGTGTTAAGAGCAGACAGATTTCAGTAAGGTTGCAAGCAATTGTCACTATGCACATGACAGCAATTTATATAATTTTTCCTCAAAATAAGCCACTTTAAAATCTCAATGTGCAGCTACGTGCAGCTCATGCTTTCCATCTCCATTCATAGCCAAATGGGAGAAGCAGTGCCACTGGCTAGTTTTTATATAGTGCCATAGTTGTTAGAGCATTCATTTCAGAGATAGTTCTTCCAATGTAAGAGAATTGCAACATACATATTTTACTTTTCTAGGAAGAGCAAATCACCACTCACAGACTATTCTATGTGGTAGAGCCCTTCCTGTCTTTTGCTGACTGTGGGCCACATTCCAGAAATAACTCAAGATGCAATGAGTCCCAGAATTATTCTAGAGGGAAAGTATTCTAAAGTTTAATGATTAGGGCATTCAAAGGAGGGTAGAATTTTTCATTCTTCCAAATGGCTTATATTTCTCTGTATATCACTTCTATATTTTACACAGTGATTTCATTTAACATAGAACTAATTAAACTGCTCAAAACAAAGCCAAAGAAAAACTGGAGCAATAAAGGTGGGTCTTATCTTCAGGATAATGGTGCCCATTATGCATCTCAATAAAATTTTTCTTTGTCATTCTGTTTTGGCAGTGACATGCAGTGACAATGGAGAACTAAGGGAACAAGATTGTTCATAACAAGTATTGTGTATGTTATTCATTATCCAGATAACACTAACAACATGACAACAGTCAGTTTCTATGGAATTGGAAAAAAATGGTCTTGACCTTGTAAAGGACCTTGTAACATTTGTGAACTTCTCATTATCATCTCAAATTGCCTCATGCCTGTTAGAAATACTTAGCAAAATCCCCTTTGAATTACAGCTTGTAAAAGGTATAGTCTGCAACAAATTTCCATAGTGTCCTGGTTTCGGCTGGGATAGAGTTAATTTTCTTCACAGAAGCTAGCATAGTGCTGTGTTTTGCATTTAGTACTAGAAGAATGTTGATAACACACTGATGTTTTTAGTTGTTGCCCAGTAGTGCTCAGACTACTCAAGGACTTTTTGAGCTTCTCCTGCTCAGCCAGGTGCATAACAAGCTGGGAGGGAGCACAGCTAGCACAGCTAACCCAAACGGACCAAAGAGCTATTCCATATCCTATAACGTCATGCTCGGGGGGGTTAGTCGGTCGGTCGGTCGCGGGGAGAGTGGTCACTGCTCGGGGACTGATCGCGGCTCAGGATGGGCTGGGCATCGGTCGGCGGGTGGTGAGCAATTGCATTGTGCATCATTCGTTTTGTATATTCTGTATATTCTGTTACCACCCTCATTATTACTATTGTTATTATTTTCTCTTATTAAACTGTCTTTATCTCAGCCCACGGCTCTAATCTTTTTTTCTCCTTCCCGATTGTCTCCCCCATCCCAGTGAGGGGGGGCGGGGAGTGAGCGAGCGGCTGCGTGGTGCTGAGTTGGCAGCCGGGTTAAACCACAACACATAGTTTTTGGTTGGTTTGGGGTTTTTTTTTGCTAACACATAAATATATTGCAAGACTATTGTGAGCTCATGTGCTTGTGAAGTAGCCCTCTGTGGTGATTTTGCTAGCTATCACCCAGTATTACACGTGTGCCTGAGTACTCATGAGAACACATACAGATGTACAACAGTACATCCATAGATGTCTATTACAAAATTCTCTGTTGAGATCTCCACTGGTTAAAAAGCTTTAGAGATGCTGCTGCTCCACTGTATTAGGGCCTAAATAAACCATGAACCTGGTAGCAAAGGTGCTTATTTGGGAGATAAATGTTTTAATATTAAACCTGGCTCTCCCATTCATAGGAAAAAAAAATCAGAAAAGTAAGTTTTAGGAAGGAGTGATAAAGCAGTCATCCAGGGTATTTTAAAAGAAAGCATTGCCAATGCCCTTGCTAGTATCGATCTCAGTAGTGTGTCTTTAGTATGCTTTAACAATTTCATAAGCAAAACCACAATCAAGCCAGACAAGCCACAGGAGAGCACCACTTATGTCCTGGCCTGAGCTTGTTATTATTGAGTTTCTCAGTATGTCAAGGCTGGTGCAGTTCTGAGCATATGCAAAGATTTACCTCTAGGAGCAGAAAGTTGAAAAAAAATAGTTCAGGTGTTTTCACAGAAATCACAGAATACTTGATGTTGGCAGGGACCTCTGGAGATTGTCTAGTCCAGCCTTTCTGTTCAGAGCAGGGTCATGTAGAGCAGGTTGCTGAGACATGCATCCAGTCAGGTTTTGCATAGCTGAAAGAATGAACACTCCCAAACCCAAACTCCCAAACACCTCTGAGCAACCTGTTACAATACCTGACCACCCTGAGAGCAAAGCTTTTTTTCCCATTTCCTCTTGTTCTTTCAATGGACACCACTGAGAAGAGTCTGAATCCACCTTATTCACTGCCCCGTGTCAGGCATTCATACACATGAATAAGTCCTTGCTGTTGGTCCCATCCTATCCCCTCAACCTTGTCTTCTTGAGGATACACAGCTCGACTTGAAGAACTTAATTTGCTTATCTGTTTTAACCATTTCTTTTTGCACCACATACAATATTTATTTATTAAACTATTTTGTTGCCTTAAAACTTAACTTTAGTTGTCTTTATTGAAGACCAAATAGAAGAATGGCTAGGTAAAAAAAAAAAAATCCACTGGTAAAATTATTTTCTATATATGGACTCATCACACGCTTATGAGGGATATGGCAGTTTTATTTTCCCCATGAAAGGTAGGAACAACAGATTACAACTGAACAAAATTGTCTTTTCAGAGTAAAGGTTTCTTCCTATTCTTTTGTGTCCACATGAACTATTGCTCTGTTTTCAAAACCTCTTGATGTTTGAGAAAACATTTCTATATTTTTAACTTTCAGTTGTGAAATCAATGTAGTCTATTTGTCCACCTCAATTTGAGAAGCTCAGTAATCCTTCAAACTAACTCAGTGAAATTTCTCCTGTGTTTTAGCAATGCATTGAAAAAGAGGGAAGAAAAAAAAAATTCATTCAGCATGCTCAGATCGTATCGGGACTGTACCATGAAGCTAGGCAGCTGCTGCAAAAAACAGTGGCAGAAATACCAATTGCATAAAAGCGCAGTCTCAGACTGAACTCCAGCCATTCCAATTTTGTCACTAGATATGAAATTATTTCACATTATTGCCGTGAAAAAACATTTCTATCAGAAATATTGATTGGGGAATAAAAAGCTTTCTTCATTTAATTTTGCATTTATAGAAAGACATGAAATCTACAGAATACATTGAATATTTTTACATAAACCTATGGACGAGTTTTTAAACAAGACAACAGCATGTTGAAATATTAAGTGATAGAAAACAGACATCTAGTCTCAAAGTTTGACTTATCATGGTAAGAAATTTAGAATGGAAGACCCCAAGAACAGGACAAATATCTTAAGCTAAGCAGTTGATAGAGACAGTAGCAGGTATTAATGCCATGAAAAGAATAAAAATGTTGACAAGTCAGGAAGTCCCATGGGGTCTAACTTCATTTGGAGTCAAGCTATTATTCCCTCTTAACATAAACTGCTAGTTTGCAGTATTGTAACATACAGTACCAGTGAAGCAACATTGCCAAAACATCAGAGGGATTATACCCACCTGAAAATGGGCTGGGGAGGACTGTCCCATCTTTTCGTTTCCTTCCCGTGTGAGTTTACCATTCACTTCATCTTGTTTCAAACTGATTCTCTTGGATCAAATTCCCTCATGCTGCCAGTAATTCTGGGACTAGAAGTTCTAGTTCAGGTCAAGATAGGGTGTTGAACACTCAGAGAGTTCCTGTTATTGTTCAGAAATATTATTAATGTAATATTCTACTGCAGTGTGATATAGTAAGTAAAAAACTCTTCAAATATTTCCTTGTAATAAGGAAATAGAACTATGGTTTGTCTTTCCAAAAAGAATGTTAGTTTTATTGGAACAGCCTGGAAACTCTACAACAAAGCAGATATCCTTTGAAACTGTAACTTTTCATGAAAATGAATCTGTTTCAATTGAATTTTCCTGTCTCCACAGTTTGAGTGCAAAAGAGCAGAAGCCCCTCCTTTGCCAGTTTAGAAACAGAACTAAGCCTTCTTGTTCCCAACACCTTCCCCAGGCTGCCAGACTACAGTTACTGCAGTTTTTATTACGCCTTCAGAAACCAGGAAGATCTCTGCCTGCTCCAAAGTGCTGGTCAAGTTGCAGTTAGCTCAGCATTTTGGCAACCTAAATCCTCCTTGCAATTTTGATTTAATGCATTATTCACCAGCTCCCATTTCTGTAACTTGTTATGTAATGCTGTTACTCAAAATGTACCT
>NW_009259596.1:3377788-3397378 GCF_000687185.1 Egretta garzetta
TCAATACATAAATGGATAGACAGTTCTGACTGAAAAAGTAATTCTAACCTCTTCCCAATTTTTTTTCAAAATGATTACAGAATGTATTGTCATTAAAGCATGTATGTTCTTGTGTTTCATTATCGTTGAGTTGGGTAACAAGTTGATCCTCAGAAAGGTCTTTCCTTTGAGAAGAATACCTTCTTCTAGGAAAATTAATTTCTAGGGATTCCCTGTCAAAAGCAGTGGTCGTCCCTCTTCTACCCTCAGAACAGAAGAAGGCTGTGATTTGTGGACACTCGGCACTGACTCCTTCAGTAGCCCCTATCTAGAGGAGTAGCTGAAAACTGGTAGATGCTCAGAGTGTACCTCTTCAGCAGCTTTTTAAAACACAGAGAGCCTTTTGCATGAATGGTTGCAAAATCATCCTTTATTAATTGTATATTTTTATTTAAATTCCAAAACACAAAAAGAGATATTGAGAAATGCGCCTAAAAGTTAAGTGTAGTGGAAGAAATCGCTAATCTGCATTTTCCCTCTTTAGGGAGACATCCTTAAACATAATAAAACAGATGAGCATCTTTACTCTCAGATCGGTGCGGACAAAACCAAACAATAAGGTCTTTTTGTTTTCTTGGCTAGTTCTGCTTTGCCACCTGTCCCTGTTCCAGGCCAGTCCTATTTCTGGCTTGAAGGTCATTTAAAACCTAAGCAGATATTGATGGATATTTGATCTATTCTGCCAGTGATGTTCATTCTTCTTTTGTGCTCTTCTTCTGATAGTGTCTGGTTTAGGTTTCTTTTAATCTCAATTGTGGTCTCTGTATGGTTTGGATTTTTTTTTTCCCATACTTGAGAGGAAACTCCTGTACATCTCCATGGTATACAAGGTCAGGGCCTGAAGGAAGCATCTATCTTCCTTCACTTCCATTGCTAAGTCTGTAGAAGATACAATCAAGTGTTGTTGAGATATTTTAGATAGAACTGGTTTTCACCAAACAAATGCAGTTTCATTTGTACAAATATCTAACAGGAACATAGTTCAGTAATTTTTTTCAACAGGGTAAATCTGAATTTATTACTTTAATAATATTTTGACTGATTTTATTCAGATATTTGCATTATATAAATATGAACAAATCAAAGTAAAATTAATATGCATGTAGTTATTCTGCAATTTTATCATATCATGCATATTTATTTTTGAATATCTGCAACATTTTCTCAGGAAATGTTGAGTTTTTCTTCCAGGTCAAGGTTTTGTTGTTGTTTTCTTTTTTTTTTCTAAAATGTATTTCTTATGAAAAGGAAATTCCTGCCCGTCTTTCTAAATTGACTGGTAAAATGTGGAAACAGAAGAAGAGAGAAGGATGATAATTTTTATTTGTGAATGAGTTGTAAATATTCCCAAACACAAGTAAACCATATTTTTAAAATTTAAATAATAGTCACAATAGCACAATAGCACATAGCACAATAGCGCCACTCTGCATACTTGTAAATAACTAAGACTAGAGCTGTAGCTGAAAAGTATTTTCCTTCCAGCAGAGGGACTGTTAAGAGATAAATGTGAATGTATTAATTCAATTATCTCCATGAAAATAAGAGCCTATCAGATTTAAAAAGAACCATAAATGTCACTGAATTAAAATATTTAGAGAGTAGAATAGGTGCTTGGAAAGTTTATGGCCTTAGCAAAGAAAGCAAATAAGGTAACAACAATGAGGACATTCAGAGTTTGCCTTGTGTTATTACGGGAGGAAAAGGTAAGCTTGCTGAACTTTGCTGAAAATAATAACCCCAAGTGGTCATCACTTTGTCTTGTAAGCAGATGGCCGCAGACACTGTAAAAAGAGCGCAGTTATATAAGTGATACTGCAATGTTTTACCTTATTTTTAAGTGAGACCATTTTGTCCATAAACTTGATTACTAAATAACAGCAAGATGATCGGTTCAGGAAGATCTGAATCTTCGCAAAAGCATATAAGTCAGCAGACACTCCTGTAGAGAAGGTGCTATAACTTCATTCCTTTCTTCCTTCTTGGAATATCTCCCTTCTTGGTGGCATCTCAGGAGAAAGCAGTCTCTGTGTTCAAAAACTATAGCAATAGCAAAGGGCTTTTCCTTCCCTTCATACTACAGGATAACTGCATTCTTTTTTACGTCATCAAGAACACAGCCTTCCAGTGCTCACTAGAGTGAAATTAGATAAAAGTGAGGTTCAAACATTTTCATTCAGATCATGGAAACTAAGATTTTGATTTTGTATAGCCAGTCATTATCTTCACATTGTTTTATATCAGAAGGCCTTTTCTCCCACTTAGAGTTATGTAAAATCATTGCCCGCAAAGTAAAAAATGTGGAAATCTTCTTGAAACTTTATGACTACATTTTTCATAGCCGAGAATGCTGAGATACATACTCATGTGCCTTTGGTATCTCAAGACAGTAGGGAACCAAGACCTTTGGATTTGTTCAGACCACTTAGGAACCTGCTGCAAAGAAAGAAAGGGAAAAAATGGACACTTTTATTCTCACAGGAAGAGAAAAGAGCATTTCTTTGTATTGTGCCCTGATCAAGAATACTGCATCCAGCTGAGCCTAATCAAACACAGGGAAATACATGGCAGTGTTTGTGTGCTGAATACACACACACTCCAAGACACAGTATGAGACATAATACCTGCTGTCAGACTTTCTCCCCTCTGCAGTGTATTATTTTTTAAAACCCATTTTATTGCAAACAGATTTTGTTTAGTGCTTTTTTTTATTTTATTTTTTAACTGAATGCATCTAGTAATGTTTTAGAGATCCATTAAACAGGCAAGGCTTGCTTTCTGTCTCAGGGATGAAGCACAAGGATGACAGGCAGGAGAGAGCTATTTCTTTTCCCTGTCTCTGATGTCGATTGAGTGTGTTACCTTGGAGAATTCACCTTCTCTCTCTGGGCTTCAGTTTCTAACATCAAAACCTGAAAAACCACCAAAACCACAACATGGCTATTGGCAGGCATTTATGTGAGATATTGAAAAGAACATAAAACCACGAGGTTATACTACTGCCTCCTGCAGTTTCCAGTGATGTGCAATGCTCAGTAACAGGAGATGGCTAAACCTATTCTGAACAAGATGGAAATTTTGGTTTAACACTCCTCATTTTTTTTGATTTGATTCTATGAATTCACACACTCCATGCTTGAACCCATGTAAGTTTTTAGCATCAACAACATTCTGTGTCAAGGATATACACTGAATGGATAAATTGTTTGCATATTACTTTCTCTTTTTGGATGTTCTTTAGTTCTTATAGTATTAATCTCCTATGCATTTTCTTCATGACTTACATACCATTATATATCTTTATGTAACTGTTGTGGTCTAACCCTGGCTGGCAACTAAGCACCACCCAGACGCTTGTTCACTTGCCCCACAATGGGATGGGGGAAAGAATCAGAAGAGTAAAAGTGAGAGAACTCATGGGTTGACATAAAGACAGTTTAATAGGGAAAGCAAAGGCTACACACGCAAGCAAAGAAAAACAAGGAATTCATTCACTACTTCCCATGGTGGGCAGATGTTCAGCCATCTCCAGGAAAGCAGGGCTCCATCACACTTAACCGTTACTTAGGAAGACAAGCACCATCACTCCAAATGTCCCCCTTTCCTTCTTCTTCCCCAACCTTATATACTGAGCATGACATCATACGGTCTGGAATAGCCCTTTGGTCAGTTGGGGTCAGCTGTCCGGCTGTGCCCCCTCCCAGATTCTTGTGCACCCAGCAGAGCAGGGGAAGCTCAAAAAGTCTTTGACTAGTCTAGGTACTACTTTGCAACAACTAAAACATCAGTGTGTTATCAACATTATTCTGGTACTAAATCCAAAACACAGCGCTATGCCAGCTACTAGGGAGAAAATTAACTTTATCCCAGCCAAAACCAGGACAATAACCCTCTCACTTGCCTCTTATCTGGGCTGTAAAAGTTGTAATCTATTCCATAGTTCATTCTACAGTTTGAGACTTTTAAACATTTTTTGCCACACATCTCCAGACTTTTTCCAGTTCTGCTATAATGTTTTCACCAGTAAGAATTGTACACAATAATCAAATGTACATATACCATGAATTTCTACAAAAAGGGCATAATGGAGTTTTCTATTTTGTTTTCCCTTTCTTTCATAATAATTCTTAGGATCACATTTGCTTTCTTGACTGCTGCTGCTGCACTGACCTGACATTTTCATAGGACTGTCTGTTATGATTCAGAAATCTCACTTCCGCTAATGATTGTCAGCTGTCAACCCATCAGTGTATACACAAAGATTTGTCACTGTTTTTCACTAATTATGTTCAAGTTCCAGTTGTATCTGATCCATAATCTCTGACAAGATCCCAAGATTCTTCTATGCCCAGAGGCTTTCCAACTTCTGACATGTATTTTATTGTACTCATTATTCCCCAGTGACTTCTCTTGGAGCTGTTCTGCTGTGTATAAACAATTCACTGAGCGAAATATTTAAATATTCAAGGCAGACCCTCTATGTAACCCTGCAAATGGCTAATTATTCCTACAAAGTGAAATAATTCCAAAGGAAACAAGACAGACTGAAAGGAGGTTAATTTTCATAGGATTCCTCAATATTCAAGAAAAAGAAATTTGTGGAAAGGACTGCTTGAGGTGCCCTAAATTTGTCTCCACTAGCTATTGAGGACACTTTGCCTCTTGTATGAACACCTCCTTGACTCAGCTCAGTGAACAGAGCATTCATCTGAGCATTTACAGAGCTAACATAGGGATTCTGACAAGAGTATCCATCATTCAAGGTAAATTCTCTGGCTACTGGAAAAATCACCCTTTTAAGGAAAGGCTTGTTCTTCCTCTGGTTTAGACACTTTTTAATGAATCCAATAAACTTTTCATCATTATAGTTATGGGATATTAAAATAAGATGTACTACCACAAAAAAGTGAGTAAGAAAGTAAATGAGCAGATGAAAAATAACTCTTCTGGAATTAAAAGGAAATAAATAAGATATAATAACTATGAAAAGTGAAAGGGTTAAGACAAAACAAGTTCAGAGTTCTATCTGAAATTTTAATATTACTTATAGCCATCAATGAGGCAAACTGAACCTTAAATCTGAATTTTTGATTTAATTTCTGTATTTTAAGTTGTATTCACAGTCTTTGTAGTAAATGCAACTCCAGCCCAGGGCATCAGGTACCTCCTTAGATCCCCAGGCTGGGATGTTGACCTGCAGGTATTTGTGGCTCAGCAGTGCCCATGACCAGGCACACAGCTGCAGGGTGGCAGGACCTGGAGCTGGACCTGTGGCAGGACCAAGGTGAGAGCTTTAAATGAAAGCACCTCCCCAGACTAGGGGACCGCAGCCCCATGGCCCCTGGGAGCCTCTTCTCGGGATCACCACTGGAAGGGGGCCACCCTCGGCTGCACTGGCTCTGAGCTGGCCCGGAGGCCTACAGGAGCTCCTGGGGATGCTCTTGTGGCCCTTACAAAATCTTCTACTCAAAAACTTCCTATGTAGATAGCAGAGGTCACTGTCATTGTGCTTGATATGGACTGTAATGTATGCAAAATATTCTGAGAAAATCCACAAGGTAAAGCTCATTAAATGTCATGGACAAGGACCAACTAATTTCTAAGTAGTAATTGGGCATTGACATGGTTTAGGCATGCATCTATTTAAAACTGTACAAAGCATAACTTGCCAGCCTTATAAGCAGAACTTCAGGTGTGAAGGAAATGCTAAGGTTGAAAATGTAAAGGATGAAAGATTTTGGCTGGTTTGGAATGAAGCAGTAGATAAAACAGAATGGGAATAGTGTCATAACTGAGAAATGAAGTACTTGAATTCCACTTCAGTCATTTGAGGTATCTTGTTTGTCTTCTGGACCACAGTTCTTTGGATCCTGATGATGAGCTACAGTTAGTCTTATAGGCAATACCTTCTCTGTGAGATCTGTCTCTTCTTACAATACTATTTGCAAGTTTTGTGTAGTTTCTGGATAAAACACCAGATTAATACTGGGAATAAGGGTCCTTCCCCTGAACACTTACTCATGGAGTTTTGCTTCTTTGCTTGATTTCTGCCACCAGCAAAGATGCATTCTTTGTTACGTGATGACAGCTTTCATGAGCTTGAGAAAGAAGTGTAGGTGTTCCCACACTCAGCTGCACAGCAGCTGATGTTTGCTGACAGGAATGAGTGCTGTCAGGCTGAGATGAGTACTGAGATGTGGTTGCTCAGCATCCTGGAAAGGTCCATACTTCTTTTATTATGGGCAATGTCCTCCTCTCATGACTATACAAAAAAAGGAAACTGGCTACAATTGCTTTTCGTGATAGGCCCAGTCACATCAATTTCAACGGAATTTACCTTGCTCAGCTTCAGACACATAAGGCTTTATCACAGGAAAGACAGAGTAATCAACAACCTGCAGTGGAGCTGGATACTAGGATTTATTTAAGAACCTTCGATACTAGAGCTTTTAGCGTGTTTGATTATCTCACACACTCACTCACTTGCTCTACAAAGTGCTGTGTTCACTAGATCTCAAATTCCCTTCCCCACAGGGAGGTCCCTGCTGCCCAGGAAAGTCAGGCAGAAAGTCATTACAGTTTGTGCTGCACAGCTGCTTGCAGCTACCAATTTGAGCCAAAGTCCCTGGGCATCCCTCAGCATTCATCTCTGCTCAACTCTTTGGTCTCCAGAATCATCCCCTCTTCAGTATCTTTCCTCCAGTCAGGGCATTCGTCATTCTTTTCAGACCCTTATTTTCTTTCTGAGACCAATTCTCAGGAGTCCTTCTTCTGAACACTAGCTTTCTTTCCAGGAACCCAAACCCCAGGCTTTCCCACCTAAATAGTGTATGTGCACATGCTTAGCTTCCTAATTGGTGGTTCTCTCTACTGTCTTTCTATTAATTGTATGATTCAGGATGTGTCACTTTGGTTCAGTCCAAATGTTATCAGAATTTACAACCAGTCCATACCAGTTGCAGCTAGCAAGTAGCAAGTTTCTGCTTGAAAATACAAAAGCTCCATTTCAGACCTTCACCCATACACACATCCATACACCCAATTACCTGCTGCCTGTTAGCATTTACAGTTTAAGTTATTTTTATCACCTACAACAGGTTTAGACAGCTGCATCTATACCAATCATGGCAGAATATCTTTAAAGGCAGTAGAGAGGAAAAGACATTTTTAGGGTATCTCATCTACTTTTAAAGTGCCATTTGAATATGTCATGGACTGAGCCATTGAAATGTCAGTTGTCTTCATCTGTAAAGTGAAGGCAACACTGGGGGCTGACCTCCAGCACACTTGATAAGGTGGCTCCTACAATTAAAATTTAACGATGTAAATGTTATTCTGCCTAGTTTTTGAAGCCAAAGGGTTAGAGTTTGAGCAGGTCTGATCAGGTTTGTACACAGTGTGGCATTGCAGGTGCCAAGAGAATGCTGAGGTAAAGAGGGGAGCTTCCTAGGTGGCTCAGGCTTCTTTACAGTCAGGCAATGGCTAAAAGAGACTGTTCTGGATCTGATTTTTACATTCGAGCATGTAAGATCCTTACTTAATTCTTCTTGGTCCTTAAAACACTTTTCAGAATTGGCTTACCTGTTGTTTTTGTGGTTTTTTTTTTTTTTTTTTTTTTTTTTTCTCTGCTGTTCTGTTTCTGGTTCTTTAATAGGGGAAAAAATGACAACAGAATTAAAACAAGAAAAAGGCCTACCTTTTCTGTGCTCTTTAATTAGGCCCTGAACTCATGACTGTTGTATTCATGCATAATTTTAAGTTGGAATTATTTTTTTTCTTTTAAACTGTCACATTAGTACAGACAGCGAATATTTTGTGTTATATTTTCAGTATGTAATGCAGAGCAGTGAACTGAAGAGTTAAAAAAAAAATCCTTTTAGCACAATAGGCTTATTCAAATAATTATGTCTATGCCTTTGGCAGGTATTTTTATGTATAGAGAGATAAGGAGACACACACTCCAGTACAGGTATTTTGTTATTCCTGTTGACATTCATATCAGACATGAAAGCAGCTCATAATCAGACCGAACTTTTCTGTTGGCTTTAGGGAATGGCATGTGTACATTTTTTTCCTTTTTCTTCTTTGGCTACTGCTCAAACATCTATTTATTTAAAATTCAAGGTGCATTTACTAATTGTTGCCAGAGGCACTGTAATCTTCATAGGTCATAATAGGTCATATATGTCATAGTGTTTTATATGCACCCAGGAATCTCATTACAGTACATAAAAATGAGATTAATGAGATTTTTTTATATGTCAGATTTGATAACAGGTAAAATTGTTTGTACCTATGACTTGAAAATTAGAACGTGTGTCACATGGAGCCCTACGTGAGCCTGTTAGTATAAGGGATTGAGGTTTCAAACAGCAATCCCAAGGGAAGAGCTTAGTATTCTCTTTTCCGATGCTTAGCATACACAGTAAATCAACTTCAGTATATTTAAATATGGATTTTGTATCTGAGATTTTATTTTCTGAATGTCCTTTGGATGGCATGGGTTTAGAGTATAGGAAACAACAGGAAAAACAGACTCAAAATGACAAAACAGTACTTATTCTAGTTACTGTAAAATTATCACTTGGAGGAATAAAAAAGCACAGTATCATGCAATTTTTGTACTACAGAAATGTATTAATCTGCATGTGTTACTAGCATAAGACACAGTTGCTCTTTCTCTGCAAATATTAAAGCTCATTTACTGGAAGCAATGGAGGACTCTAGCTCTCACTTTAGCACTGCTGGGGCAGAATGTGTATTCCAAGTCAGCTGAAGGGAATCATGGGGAATGACTCTATTTCACATGCTTAATTCATATACATTTGTGGGTTTGGGAGATAGAATACTTGTGAATTTGGGAGCAGATGCTTCTGATGCAGGCTATGGCTTCAGTCTTCTTCTTCCTTGTTCTTTTTTGTGTGTCTTTCCCTGTTCCAAGGAAGGGAAGCCATGGCATTTGCTGTGGATAGTAGTGGGTTCCTGAGAAGTGAGCACGAGAACTGCAGTTTTTCAAAAGTTTATAAACTAGCTATATAGAGACAGATTTTTTCTGCCTAGCAAAATACATGTTACTTTGCAAAGGTGACCTCTCTGTCAAATTGTCCTGGCACCACCTCAAAGTCAGGGATGTTCAAAGAAAAGATCTCTGCATGTATTTTAACATGGGTAACACCACATACCTCTGGGGTTTATTGTTAAAGTACTTATCATGTCAGCTAAAATGTTTCAGAATCATACTCTGACTCTCGGTCCATAGACCATTAGTGTGCACATTAAAAAACTCTACACACCAGAGACAACTTTATTTTGCCATTTTGCAGAATCTTAGAAGGGATAAGCCATGTTAGGTCATCCAGGAAATATTTCTTCCAAAGCAGGAATTCTTCTTCTACTAAGCTTTCTAACTCTAACAGTACTCTACATCCACTCCTTTTTAAAATGTTTCAAGAGACATTTTCTACTTATATTCTAATCTATGTCACAGTCTCACCTCAGCTTGCTATGGCAGTGTGCAGTGAAGAGAAATCCTACAAAGATCTAAAAGAATTAGTTATTTCATGGGAAAGAATAAATGGAATTTTCCCTAATTCACTATTAGTGAAAAGAGCATACTCCAAATCTAATTTTTAAAGAAAAATTTTTTTAAAGCAGATTTTAATATTTATTTTTAAGAAGCATACTTAATAAAAACATTTTGTCATTCTGGAGGTGGTGGATTTTTGTCTGTTCATTTTCTTAGTTCTTTATAAAAAGCACATAAACCCCTCATAATTACTTCTGGTACTAGATAAATAATTCCATTCTCAAAGATTAAAAATCTAGATAATCTACTCTATTATCCAATGGAAACGGCATTAAAGGAAAAATGACAAGAAATGGATAGCAAAAGACAAAAACTGTAGAAAGAAAAAGATGGAAATGTCTCTGGGGAAGCTTTTGAAAATTTTTGGCTTGCTGTTTTAAAACATGAAAACTGTTCTGAACTTCATTTACCTGCAGCTACTGATAACTATTTCACTGCCCTATACTTTGGTACAGAAATAGGTGCAGAGTCTGCTTATTACAGTAAAGTAGACTTCTGCTGCCCTGAGATGTTCGGCATGCTGGAACTAGAAATCTGCAGGTTTTTTCTTTTCACTTTTACTCTGCAGTATGGTTTTGTTGAGTATAGGCTTCTACTCACCATGCGTTTTAAAAAAAATAATAATGATTTTACAAGTCTAAACACTTTTATTGCCCCTTAACAGCTATTAAACTAAATTATGTCCCCAGCTATGCCAGTGTAACTGGCTTCAGCTCAGCACAAGTAGTCAAAATTTTGCTTGTGCAAATGAGAGTAGATTTTGGCCCAATCAATTCAAAGAAATGGGATTCATAAAAGTAACAGTGTCTTTATAACTAACTCAAATGGCTTTTGTCTGCTGCTAATGTACTTTATTTACCACTACAGATGCAATCTAACATTGCTTCAATGGCTGTTTTCCCCTGATTTTTGAAGTTGCAAGATTGATCTGATTCTATATGCCAGTCCTTTTTGAGAACTATATATTGATGCTGTCATAAAGCTGGAAATTCACCAATTTTTATATCCATTCCTGGACATGACAGTGAATGGTTTAAATTGCTTTATTCTTTATATTGTTATGAATTAGAATTAATATAATTAATATGAAATCAGTTCCACTGACCCCGATTAGAATACTTTGCCCCAATTTAACTTTGCGCTGTATCATCATAGCAAAAAGCTATTCTTTTCCTATAAAGCTTCAGTTTGAAACACTCTTCCTGTTTCAATACCTGTTATTAGAATTTCTTCCTTTTTCCAGGGCAAGGCGATATTTTGCAGTTGTTGGCCAAAAATTTGTTAAAAATTTGGAACCCTTCTGAGGACAAATATGCTGACAGACTACACTAGTCTGTTAGGAACAGACTAACAGATATTCTCTGAAATGCTGGGCTCATAATCTGGCTCCATAGCATTGCTGCTGGGTTAAGAAGATAGCCATAAAACTGACATTTTTGTCATTTCCCCTACAACTTCAAGATCGATCATTGTAAGAACTCTTTCATCTGGCTTGACACCCGAGAATATAATTTTACATTTTGTTCACTTTCATTGCGTATAATAAGTAGTTCTAAAGTTAGTTCAAGTTTCTGTTAGTTCACAAGTGAACATGTGCTATTGGGAATAACAAATTTATACCCCAAAGCTTTATAGGAGTTTATGGGTCCTTTTTGCTATGTATTGGCCAGAAACTTTTAAGACTTTTGGTCATACGTATGATTTCTTGATATTATTTATGATATACATTGGCTGAATACTGGTTTTGTAAATAATTTTAAAATACTAACCTTTGTATGCAAAATACTGCATGATTGAGAACCTAGTTGGCTGAAGCATTTTATGTTTAAAAAATATGTTAAAGGATTATACTGCATGCACAGAAAAACAATAGTAAAAGACTTCAATTTCCCCACTTTTCTATTATATTAGAGGTAGAAAAGCCTGCTACAAGTATCATTAGTCAGTCTAGTTTTAATTTATATCTCATGCAGAATACAGTGACAAACCTGACTATATCATTTATAAGTCTGCCACTGTGGCTGCTTGCTAAACAGAGCATAAAATTAAAAATTTTACTTCTTGTTTTAAAATTGCTTTATAGAAAGATTTTTTATTACTATTTATTACATAGATAGCTATTGTCAAAACAAGAAATAGTCATGATCTTTATTCAAATATTACATTCAGCGAGTTTCTTACAGAAGACCTTAGATCCCATTGACATCTGTCAGACTACCTCTTCTACAGACCTTAACCAAGTAACTAAAATTATTTTAGCATGTCTCTATTTCTTTCAGTTTGAGAGGTTCTTATTGAATATTGCTGGATGACTAACTCAAATGGTTTAGGTCTGTTCACAGTGAGAAGAACCATGCTGCTGCTCTGATCAACACTTTGAATGGATGACTAAGAGAGCTGCCAGAAATACTTCACCTTGTAAATTATGTGTGGACAATTAACTTATTCAGCTTATTCACACCAGCTGAATTAATAAAGAATCAAGTAATCAAAATAGCACCTTAATAAGATCTGTAATGAAACTGTTTAGAACACATATATTTTGCAACAGAGGGCACAGAAACCTGTCAGAGATGCAGAGAAACAAGCCAGCAAGTTCTTCTGAGGCAACACAGTCTTATGAAAGTGTAAAGCTCACATGCAAGGTCAGAATGGAGAGGGTTTCTAAACTGAACCAAGATGTTTCTGGATGTACACTGATGTACAGCTGACTCTTCCTGTCCCTACATTATGCTCACTGGTGGTTCTAGTCCTACATTTAATTTGGGAGTAACCAATACAGGTATCTCATCATATGGCATACAAAACAGATTAATGATAGGAGGAACTGTACGAATCTGGTGCATTTAATTGTATTGTACAAGACCAGACCCCAAAGCATCCACATCAGTGGATCAGCATCCACATCCACTCACCTTGTTTGCATTAAGGGCTCTACAAGGCTGTAAGAAGAATTTGAGCTCAGCTTGCAAAAGCTGTCTACTTTGATAATGCCTAATACCACAGCTCACTTAGAAAGGTGTGGCAGACAACTCTGACACTGGTCACATGACATTTGCCACTATTGCATAATGGTAGGGGAGAGGCACAGCCTTTTGTAAGTATGCACCAGGGTCTGTCTAACAAAGATCTTGTTGGTTTTCTATTTTATTATCAAGCTCCATCTGAGAGTGGCTTCTCTTTGTACAGCATGGACTGGGTGAAGTTTGGATTCAGTTGTGGACCTGGGCCCTTGTTAAAAGGACAACACAGAAACAGATTGGTGCTCTATCTGGTCCAGTACATGACTGGACCACAGAGCAGAGCAGTCAGTGCAGACAACAATGGTGGAGCCTTTGCAACAGGTAAAGCTTCTCTTAATAAATCATAACCTTTAAAGCTTTTGGGAGTCCTGACTATATGGGATTTGCAGCTATTAGTTTTGTTCTGGACTGAATTCTTAAGTGATTATATTAATCTACAGAAAACCTATTATATTCATGTATGGTGTTCCCCTCTGTTTCCCCATTATTGTCAAGTGTACTTTAACTGCATGTGATATTTCCTTCCACAAAGACACAATCTTTAGAGTTTTCTTCCCTCTTTTTCTGTCTGTCTCCCCACAGGCAATTTCTTGAAGCTTTAGTTGGTCCTTCTTTCTCTGGAAATCTTCCTTTTTCCCATAAGGAAAGGAATTTTAGATAAGAATACGGTAAGAGAGTAAGAAGACATACACATAAGGATGTGAATGAAAATCACATTATATGTTCATAGATTCTCTGAACCACTGAATGTGGAATAATCAGTTTCCTTAAAGAGAACTGTCTAATTGACTACCCTTTATATTAAAATATAAAAATTTGACCCCCTATTATGAAATTAAAGTTATATTTAATTGGTAACTATATTAATTGATACTATTTTTATTACCTTTTATTACTTTGCTTAGTTTGCAAAAATAATTTTCTTCTATGGCAGTAAGTGACAGAAATTCCTCTATATTGTGATGAAAAGCACTGCTTAAATAGTTTCTACATGTATTTGCCTTTCATTTTTTTCTTCTTATTTTGATTAGGAGAGTTTAAAAATCAACCCTCTGTGTAGCCCTCTCCTCCAGCCATTTTATTTCTTAATCATGCCCTGTGAGCTTTTTTAAGCTAAACCTGAAAAATCTCTTTAGTTTCTTGTCATATAAAAATACATTTATGTCTCCAAACCCAAGTACTTTAAGTCCATGTTGCACTTTTGAAGGAGGTGAATCAAGTGAGTAATAGGTCCCTCTGCTCTTGAGAACTCTTAATTTTACACAGTGTGATTAACATGAGCCTCAAAACAGATGGCCATTAAACATTACCATACATAAAGGCATGGAGGGTCATCATCTGCTAATTTAATACATTTGCTGAATTAATAGCTTCTGCAGAGCTGCAGCTTGTGGCATAAGTAAAATTACCTCATTCATTCAGAGGCCCTGTTTAAGATCTTATTATTTGGCTTAGGTATAAGAGTACTTTTATTCTCATTATAATTTGTACCATGGAGGTACCATGAGAACGAAATCTCTTAGTGCTTAAAGCTATTCAGACACAAAGTGATGGATTATCTGTATCCTGAAGATCCTGTGTTCTAAGTAGATGATAAAGGTAAAGTAAAAAGAATACACCACAAAACCCAGAAAAGAAAATAATAATGGTTTCAAAATGCCCTTTTAATAAGGGCTGATCTGCACAGGTATTGTATTGACTTAACTATACTGGTATAGAAGGTGCTATTGAAAACTCTTTGCAGCTCCGTACTACATATGGCATTTAAAAATGAAAAATGTTTTTGCCGTGACAACTACATTTAATGGAGGTTTCACAAAATGTGGAGTAAGATCTCAGATGAAGAAGCTGTATTGATGCATTCAGAGCAATTTAGCTGTACTTATTTTGTGTCACATTATTTTCTCCCTTATGCCTTTCGTCCATCCCTCCTTTCCTCAAAATGGTCTAGAATAAGAATGTTTTCTTGCAGCTTGAATGGAGACAGAAATGATTGTGGAGTATATGTGCCAGATTCTTTATCTTCTATAACTCCAATATAACTGTATGATTACTGACTCTCTTGGTTGTGCCAAAAGGATTCAGGCTGGTTTAAATATTGTGATATTAGGGTTTTCTGACATGGATAATTCTGATGGAAGAAAATTAGGAAAAAACTCTTCATTCTGGCATATCTGCAAGAATCAGAAATGATTGTGGAGTATATGTGCCAGATTCTTTATCTTCTATAACTCCAATATAACTGTATGATTACTGACTCTCTTGGTTGTGCCAAAAGGATTCAGGCTGGTTTAAATATTGTGATATTAGGGTTTTCTGACATGGATAATTCTGATGGAACAAAATTAGGAAAAAAACTCTTCATTCTGGCATATCTGCAAGAATAGTAACCTCTGTCAGCAAGGCATAGTTGAACAGCTGTCAATGGGTTGAGGACAGTAATCTTTTCTTCCACTCAACAGCAGCCAAGACAGCTTGTCAGAGTGTAGCTTAAAACAATAGACAACTTCTGAATGAAAAAGACAACTGAAAGTAGAAGTAATTCACTTCATTCTGGAGGAATCATCTTTTGGTAACACTAAAGATTCTTTAAATTCAGATCACGGAATTTTGCCTTGATATTTTCTTCAAAACAGGATGATTAAATTGAGTTCAACTGAGACTACCATGCTCTTCCAAGAAATACACTAAGACATAAGAGGCATGGCAAGGGTAGATCCACTCATTCAAATACCCTGTCCCTGGTAGTGATCAATATCAAGCATCTAGTGAGAAAGCATAACAGATAAGCATGCAGTGACAGCTTCTAGCTTCTAGCAATCCGCAATTCAGAGACAAAGTGTTACATTTATCTGTGTGTTTAGCTGTTGACGGAATTCTGTCCTACTAATATGAGTAATTTTTTTCTGAGTCCATTTGTGGTTTTGGCATTCACCACTGTCCCAAGGAAATGAGTTCCACAGCTTAAGTACTTTTGCATGTGTCTGCACCAAAAAGTTTCATCTAATGACCTCTTAATCACTGTGAGAGATTATGGATAACCACTGTATTTTCACCTTCCATTGTTAACTGTGATTTTTGTACTGTCACTATTTGATTCATCACTCGTCCCTTTTTCAAAGTAAAGAATGTTAATCAATTTCTTGAACACATAGATTAATCCACAATAATGATAAGTCTTTTTACCAATTTTTCTGTGCCTTTCTTTATTTCTACCAAAGATTTTAGATGGAGGAAGCAGAACTGTAAATAGCATTTAAGATACAGATAGTCTAGAGATTTATAAAGTATCATGCTTTCTGCTTTATGCTCTTTTGTTGTTAATAATTCCGTATCTCAGGATGTCTTCTGAACATTGATCAATTTGTCATTAAACAATCAAAAATTAGTCAAAGAAAAACCTTGTGAACTAGAATAATTTTATTTAGAGGGTATCACAAAGTGGTGTATTTAGGATTGCTTTGTATTTTATTTAGTTTGGTTTTCCCCATGTACAAAATTTAGATTTCAACTACTGAAACTCTTGCAATGTTGTGAGGTTAATTGCAATTAAATCCTTCTACCAAATCTTTCCGGTCAGCCTTTATTTTTAGATGTCTGGATATCTTTGTGTGACTATTATTCACAGCTTCACTAATTATACCCTTCCCACGTTATTTATAAATATATTGAATAGCATAAATCTTATAAAAGGATATGGTGAGATTTATTCCCTGTATTTGACAGCTGACAAATGCTATTCTAGATTTTTTATGTTATCTTTTCAAATATACTGATGGTAATTACTTCCCAGCAGTTTATGATATGTTTAATATTAAATTAAATTGAGGGGAATAATTCATAGATTAAGACACAGAAATTCACGGATCTACATGAGACAAGTGTGAGATCTTCCATGATAGTCAGTGAAGAGCAAATCTTACAGTCCTAAAAATTTTTCGTCTTACCTTAAACTAGGCACTTACATATGGTTCTACAACAAAGGGGTCATTTTTGTTTACAACATCATTGCGTCCTTTAAAGAAATTTAGGAAATTTTTGGAGGGAAAAAGTTCTCTCTATAAACCCCATCTTGACTGTTTCTTGTTATAAAGTATTTGGTTTTGTATTGTATTTATCCATGTTTCAGCTTCTTTTTTATTATATTTTGTACTAATTTCCCTAATACAGAAGGCTAACTTACTGGTCTGTAGTTTTCCAGGTTCCACTGAGCCCTGTAAAAAGTAAATATCATATTTGCAACAGTTCATTCTGATGATGATGAGTTTGATGAATTGATAGATTATGGGGATTAGTAATTTGACAGTGTCATTTTTTGGTGTTTTCTAGGCAGTGGATGAATACTTGACAATTTCTTACTATTCATTTTACTATTTTATTCTAAAATATATTCTAGTGACATCTTAGTCTTCAACAGTTACTTCAATTTGCCTCATTTAAAGAAATTTCCAGGAGAGACCCCCTAGTAGCTCCTTTGTAGGGAACACCAAAGCAAATAATGCTTTTAGTTCTCCTATGCTAATCTTGCCTTTCTTGAACATTCCTATTACAATTTTCTCATCTATTGACCTTAGAGACTTTCTGGCAGTCTTCCTGTTTCTGTTGTAATTTAAAAAAAAAAAAAGGTTTTATTAGTAGTTTTCATGTCTTTAACAAGCTTTTTTTCTTGGTCTGGCTTTTTATAATTTTATATTTAACCTGCCAGAATATATGCTCTTTTTTTATTCTGTTATTTTTATATTATTTGTTCGGGTTTTTTTTTCTAAAAAAAAGTAGTTTTAATTATAAAAATGTCCTTTAACTTGTCTTTTAGTCAAGAAGCCTTTTGGGGAGTTAGGCTAGTTGTCTTTTTGAAGTACATTTTAGTTGGTTATATTTATGTATGCTGAACAGTCTCCCTAGCGATGGCAGGATTTTTTATCTTTTAACACCCTTTTTAATTATTATTCAATTATCTTTCTCATTCATTGTAGATTTTTTTTTAAATTAAGAATTACAGCGTTGTATTTTCTGGATTTCCTTTTTTACTCCTAAGTTTAAGTACATTGAGGTCAGCAGACCTTCTCCCTTCTCATTACTAGCTCTATTAAGAAATCTCTTATAATTTGTGTTTATTTAATCTCTGTATTATTTTTCATCATGAGATTACCCCATCTGTATGGAAACGCTGAGATTTTCTTTTTCTACTGTGCATGCTGCCATTGCAGCACTTGTGAGTTGCTTAGCATGTCATAGTAGTAAGACAGGCCATTTAGGTACCTGACAGTGAATTTGTCCACTTGTTCTTTTCCTATTTATAGATACAGTCCATATAACTTTTCTGTTACTGCTGATTCATTAAGGAAGTTTCTTGTTTGACTCTATGTTTAATATATATGTCACTGCTGAAATCTGTCAGTCTGAAAGGGCACACTGTGTCCTGGAGAAAGAATTCTGTATGATCAATATCCATTCTTCTTATTCTCTTGGTTATCCTCTTCCTACCATGCTTCTGATAACATCCTTGTTTAAAATCAGCTGGTACATTTCACCCACACTTAAATTTTTACTTCTGGCATGTATATAGATGAAAGAATTCGTATCAGCTCTTGCCATATTACTTGAGGATCCAGGGTTTTGTTTCCTATGCTAGAGGATGAGTCATCACAGCTGGATGAGAAGGTATATTAATCATAGTTTCGGTTATATGAAAAAGATTGAAATAACAAAAACCTTAGAATCCAAAAGAAATATCTATACTCCACTCCTTTTTCCTCATTCAATCTGGAACATAGATGAAGAATCTACTTCTAGAATCAAGCTAGTGTAATCCAAACTGAAATTTACACTGACATGACAAAATGGCAGAGTAAAAGTCCATGTAGAGAAAACCACTGATTTTGGGTGACGGCTGAAGGCAAGACATTAATGATTTTCACCTATTTCCAATCTTTCCTTTCCATGCCTGAATAGTTAAACAATAAAAAAACCCTCACAAACAAACAAACAAGGGGGAGGGAGGGAGAGAGAGAAAGAACAATTAATATTTAATTGTTTTTATCCATTCTGTCCTTATACAGGAAGGTTTCTCACATCCAGCCAGCAAACAGTATTTTTTCATTCCTCAGCTTTGCTTTAGAAACACAAGCTCAGCATTTTCCTGGACTCAAGCACAAGGTATTTCAAAGCAGTTGACCCTCTGCTTTCAGCGTATAGCTTTTAATCTCCCCATTGTAAGAACAACTTCATACAAATTATTAAATTCTATCATAATTCTCAGAAAAATATCATAAACATAGATCTAAGATTAAAGAATTTTTTTTAATCCTACTTTTTTAAGAGATCATCGTTCTTTATTTCTATTTTTGCATTTCACATATGTATAGTTATTAAATAGAATTAGCATCTGTGGCCATAAAAATAAGGCATTTGAGAGGGGGAGAGAAGGAAGAAGGAACGTTGATACTTGTGTATATTTTGACAGTTGCATGTCAAAAGAAAAAAACGTTTAATAATTTTGTTTTAAGTCATGAATTTGCAAACATTTTGTAGTCATTTTATGTGTAAAGTACCATACAGGAAATATAATGTCTTTTAATGGATGGGCATACCATAGATAGACTTGAACCTGGAAGTATGTGTTTAGTCTAGCTAATAAAATGAGATAATGAAATCACATTTTTATTTAAACTTGAGCCACAGGTTATTTTCCTGGCTGCAATTTGAAGATACCATAATAAAATCAGATATGATTTTAGTTTATTCTTTGAGGAAAATGACTTTCAGGCAGTTGATGAACAGTAATCACAAAGTACAGCATTGTATTGAGTAGAAATTCTGTGTCAGTACTGTAAATGCATCATTAAGTGGAAAATAAGTACCGGCAACTTGGGTGCATCAGTAATAGAGATGTGGAGCTTTCTCTGTGAAAAAATGAAATTGATTTGAGAGGGGAAATTTTGT
>NW_009259596.1:3397431-3436728 GCF_000687185.1 Egretta garzetta
TCTGCCTGAGATTTCTGTGTTTTACTTCTCATTTCAGTAAAACACAGGAAAACCAAATAAAAATAGAAGTTTCCCTCCAAGACAAGAGGGAGATATAGGCCTGCCTTTTCAGATCCAAAAGTGATCGTATGTTAAGTGAATCTGGTCCATGTGAAGGCTAAGAACTGGTTCACGGTACAGTGAAGGACAAACAGAAAAAGAACATCATACCTAATCAAGGAGTGTTTCTTAGGTTAATAGCCTTTGCAGATGAAAAACTGAACTGTGGATGCACATTGCCAGCATAACCTGACTTGAGAAATTAAGCAGTATGAAGAAGCATTGGAAATAGGGTTGAAAACAAGGAGAAGACAACACTCCAGCAAATGTTACTACTTTTATTACCATAACACAGTCACATAATGAGTTCAAAAGCAAATAGGTTTAGATATGTCAACTTTCTAATAATTGTAAAATAATGTTAAGGTCCTTATCTTCAAGTACAATCAGCGAGTCCAGAATATTTTTTAAAAAGAAGTGTTCTAGGCTGCAGACATGTGTTGCAGGTCTTTCTGAACCCCCATAGTTGTTATTATCTTCAACTGCTGGTGTGTATGAACATGCTTCTGGAAAGGAGGCAAAGGCACAAACGTCAGTGAATGAGTGATGTTATTGCAGGTTATTCTGTAGTGCTGGGCATTATTATAATTATTACAAGTATGTATTACAAATGTCATCTGTATTTCCTTGTGGTGAAGATTTTCTTGTCTTCCCCATGATAATACTGATTTAGGAGCATTGCTTGGGCTATTCCACAAAACAACAGACAGGAATCCGGCATACTCGTAATAAGCCAGGATGTGACTTTTGCATAAACAGAAGAAAAATGTTAAATACCTTTCTGGCTAATTTTGAATTTATACTATGGGAAAAAACAGGAAAGAAAAATTCTGCATCACATCTAAGCCCTGAATAAGCAGACAATTTGAGGGAAGCTGGAGCTCTGTTATTTAATTAAATGCAACTTCTTAATTAAATGTAACTTTTCTTTAATAATGTGGGACATTCAATCCTCCTTGAAATAAAATTTCTGACATACTAAAAAGGAATTAGGAAAAATAATGCATTTAGTACAAGCTACTGGTAATGAACTAGACATACAAGCAATTTAAAGTCTTAAAAATAAGTGGTCAAAAGAAAATACAGCCAAAAGATTCTCATTTGGGCTTTTTTACAAACATGATAATACTTCTCGTCCTCCACTCCCCTTCCCCCAAGAAACTGGATGATCATGCCCTTGGAAGCCAGTCTGATACGTAAAATGGTATGTTAGGTATAGAGCCCATATTTGCTTGGCCAGCTGTTGGGAGACATCAATCCTGCTTCTGTTGCGCCTGTAATATCTACTGTCAGCATAACTGTCACGAAACATGACTTTCCCTCAGGAAGTCAATTTTAACAGAGCCAAAAATATCCCCAGTCTGTGAAATAAAGGCAAAATTCAACTCACTGCAATTAAGAAATCCTACATGCAATTTCTACATGTCCCTCCATCTGAACAGTCTAATTAAATCTCAAGAGGAAATTAAAACATACCTACAGGTTCATGAAGTTCTCAGTTCAGATTACTGCTATATGAAAGTGAATGCAGCTCTAATAGTTTATACATAGTTGTTTTCTAGATTTCCCCTGAATGTCTTAAACATTTTCTAGGTAAAAAGCAAGGTTGAATTCTGGATTATTTTCCATCTGTGTACTTTGTAAAAGCAAGAAAGATACCAAGCAGAAAATCATAATTATAGATAGATAACAGGTAATTAATAGCAGATAATAATAATAATAAAAATCAGAGAAATCTCATCAGAAATAGGCATAACTTAAGATCAGACCTCTTCTCTGCTGACCTAGATGCTCCATTCTATATCTCCAAAACCATCTGGCCCAAAACCCAATGGGGTTCATTCTCATCAACTGCCTCAGAAAACCAGAATATTTACCTAAAATCATTCTGTCAGTCTCTAAAGAGAATACACTGTCAGAACAGGAGCCAAGATCAAGTCATTGTTCTTCAATTGTTCAGAACACAGGATTTATAACTTTTATTATAAACTATTCTGCAAATGGTTCAGACACCATGCCTCCTTTCCCCTCTTTCACCCACATAAAGACTGTTTCCTTTTTTTTTTTTTTTTGTTCCCTTTTTGTATTGCTTTCTGTGTCTTTCATCTGCAGGGCATTTTACATAACACATTTTCATCACTTCTGATAGCTGAGCTGACAAGAACAAATCTTATGTTTGATTTTATATGTCCAGTTCCTCAGTGAATCTCTGCTATTGGGTGGTAGATTCTGCTTCTGAGTGACAAGAAACCTTACATTATTTCTCCTTTGTTATTACGGCACATACTAATTTGCTCTTGTATTCATTCCTAGCTAGTTTCTTGGCAAAATATCCCGTCATAAATTTTTTCTTGTCAGAAGCAACAGACTGGCCTAAGGCTTTTGGTAAATGCCAGCAAATTGTATTCCCTATCATAATGGCTTGGAAAGGTAATTGTAAACAATTGGATTTGCTTTCACAGGGTATGAATGGAAACGATGACATCATTTTTCTAGCTGAAGCACAGTCCTGGATGAATCTTTCACAAGAATAAAAAATCAACACTAGACTAGAGCAAATGAAAAAGCTGGTTTAATAGAACTTTCATCTTATCATCTTAAAGAGTCTATGCTCCCATGACTTTATGAGCCCAGGTTTAGATCAAATTTATTAAACAAAAATGTTCCTGTAACATTAGTACACCGTGGTCAGCTGCTATATTTATTGTGAAGACAAATTCAATATACTGCAAGAGCTTTCAGTTATAATTAGCTTTCTGTTGTGCATCTTTCATTTTAATAGATTTTTATGTTTTAATAACTTTTTTCTACCTCTGTAACCCACTCCAAATGTTATTTTTCAGTAAGTCAAGCCATTATTTGTCTGCTGCCTATACAGATAATTTACTACCATTTTTATCTATAAGGCAACAAAATCAGGTTGTTCCAGAGACCTTCTGGTACGCCGTTTATTCCAGGGCCTTGATACTCAGTTTTATAGAACATTGGTCTATGAATGCTTTCACTCACCTCCCTTGCTCTTTCTTTTCCCCTCCATCTGGTTTTATACAGTATGCCAGTTTGAACAATAGGTATGCAATGCTTTTACAGCTAGTTACAATTTCCAAAACTGCTGTCAAAAGAGGGAATTATTAACCATTCTTTTTTCAAAGTCCTAGAAGCTGTGAGTAGTTTTATACTTACATGTGGAATATGATGTTCATCTGTGATTGAAGTCTTAGAAGAACTAAGCGGCAAGTTTAAAATGACACATGAAGTGCTGAAATCAATGTCATTCAAAGGAAACAATCTTTGCTGAGTGTGGATAGTAAACTGATTTGATTTGTCATGTGGTTGTTTCTTTTTTCTCACTTTCCTTCAGCTGCCATTCTATAACCTGCTTTGGTTTTGAAGTGTTTTTCCACATTCTTATCAAAGATGTGGCACTTCACCCATGCAATGAAGGTGTGAAGGTGTGAATTTCAATAAAATAAGACTGCTAAATGCTAATGAGGATCTGTTTGCATGATTTCAGACATATCAAGTTTAATAGAAGTTTCATTACAGTTAAACAAAGTGATCACATCTAGGGAAACGGTCCTGTAACAAAATTAATTATGTGCACTCAAAGTACCAAAGCAGGTCCTGAACTAACTTAAAAGGAATAAACTCAGGTAAATATGCTAAGAAAGAAAAAATAAAAATACTGACAGAAAAATCTATCTTTTTCTGCAATCTATAATAAGACTTGACTCCATTGGCTTATGTATTTTTATGAGGCTGCAAACCTGGATTCTCATGATAGATTTTTATTCAAAGGTTATTTGGAATGTGGCATTGAGTGTCACAGAATGACAGAATGGCAAGGGTTGGAAGGGACCTTGGGAGATCATCTAGTCCAACCCTCCTGCTAAAGCAGGGTCACCTAGAGCAGGTTGCACAGGACATCGTCCAGGCGGGCTTTGAATATCTCCAGAGAAGGAGACTCCACAACCCCCCTGGGCAGCCTGTTCCAGTGCTCTGTCATCCTCCAAGTAAAGAAGTTCTTCCGCATATTCAACTGAAACCTCTTATGCTTCAGTTTGTGCCCATTGCCCCTTGTCCTGTCGCTGGGCACCACTGAGAAGAGTCCAGCTCCGTCCTTGTGACATCCACCCTTAAGATATTTGTATGTGTTGATGAGATCCCCTCTCAGTCTTCTCTTCTTCAGGCTAAACAAGCTCAGCTCTCTCAGCCTTTCCTTGTAGGGGAGGTGCTCCAATCCCCTCATCATCTTTGTTGCCCTCCTCTGGATTCTCTCTAGCAGTTCCTCATCTTTCTTGAACCAGGGAGCCCAGAGCTGGACACAGTACTCTAGGTGGGGTCTCACCAGGGCAGAAAGCATCAGGAACCACTGGGTGCTGACCGGGTGCCCATCACGCTCCAGCGAAGGGCAGCCAGCCTGCCTGCAGTTCACCCTCCCATCACTCAGCCCCTGCAGAGAGAGAAGAGCTCAGCAGTGTAGTCCACTGGGAAAAGTTTCCCTCGCTGTTACTGAGTCGTGAAAAGCCTTATTAGCCCCTCATAGCCAGGCAGGACTGACAATAGGGAGTAATCAACGAGCCATTCAGGCGCCGAAAGAGCTCCTGAGAGCGCACTTCACTGTCCACTCATCCAACCCACGCTTCCTGAGCTTCCTGAGCTTCCCTATGAGGATGTTATGGGAGACAGTGTCAAAAGCCTTGCTGAAGTCAAGGTAGACAACATCCACTGTTCTCCCCTCATCTACCCAGCCAGTCATGCCATCGTAGAAGGCTATCAGATTGGTTAGGCATGATTTCCCCTTGGTGAATCCATGCTGGGCTGGGTACTCCTGATCACCTTCTTTTCATCCAGTTGCTTGGAGATGACACCCAGAATGAGTTGTTCCATCACCTTTTCGAGGATGGAGGTGAGACTGACAGGCCTGTAGTTTCCTGGGTCCTCCTTCTTGCCCTTTTTGAAGACTGGAGTGACATTGGCTATCCTCCAGTCCTCAGGCACCTCTCCTGTTCTCCATGACCTTTCATAGATGATGGAGAGTGGTGCAGCAATGACATCTGCCATCTCCCTCAACACTCGCAGGTGTATTCCATCAGGGCCCATGGATTTGGGGGTGTCTAGCTTACTTAAAAGATCCTTAACCTTGTCCACCTCAACTGAGGGAAGGTCATTCTTTCTCCAGGCTTGCTCACTTACCTCCAAGGACTGGGAAGCCTGAGGGCCAACCTTGGCAGTGAAGACTGAAGCAAAGAAGGCATTCAGTATCTCCACCTTCTCTGTATCCTCCGTCACCAGAGCACCCTCTTCATTCAGCAGTGGTCCCACATTTCCCCTAGTCTTCTGTTTGCTGATGTTTACTTGAAGAAGCCCTTCTTGTTATCCTTGATGTCCCTCACCAGATTGAATTCCAGGTGGATCTTAGCCTTTCTAGTTGCTTCCCTGCATGCTCTGGCAGTATTCCTGTATAGCTCCCAAGCAGCCTGATCCTCTTTCCACATTCCATAGAGCTTTCTCTTTTCTTTAAGTTTTACTAGAAGCTCCTTGGTCATCCATGCAGGCCTCCTGCCTCGTTTACTTGATTTCTTACTCACAGGGATGCACCGATCCTGAGCATGGAGGAAGTGTTGCTTAAATATCAGCCAGCTCTCTTGGACTCCCCTACCTTCAAGAGCCTTAACCCATGGAATTCTTCCAAGTAGGACCCTGAAGAGGCCAAAGTTAGCTCTCCTGATGTCTAGTGTTGCGGTCCTACTTATTGATCTGCTTCCACCACGCAGAATATGGAACTCCACCATCTCATGGTCACTGCAGCCAAGCCTGCCCCCTACCTTCACATCCTCAACCAGTTCTTCTTGATTTGTCAGCACAAGGTCCAGTAGCGCTCCTCTTCTTGTTGGCTTCTCCACCACCTAGGTCAAAAAGTTATCATCAATGTTCTGCAGGAACCTCCTGGACTGTGTGCACCTTGCCGTGTGGTCCTTCCAGCTGATATCAGGATAGTTGAAGTCTCCCATGAGAACCAAGGCCTGTGATTGGGAAGCTATTTTTAGCTGTCTGTAGAAGGCCTTGTCTACTTCCTCTTCCTGGTTGGGTGGTCTTTAGTAAACACCCACCACAGTATCTCCCATGCTGGCCTGTCCCTTAATTTTTACCCATAAGTTTTCAACTTGTTCTTCATCCACTCCCGGGTAGAGCTCTGTACATTCCAGTTGCTTCTTCACATAAAGAGTAACCCCACCACCTCACCTCGTAGGCCTGTCTTTCCTGACAAGCACATAGCCATCAATGGCAGTGTTCCAGTCATGTGTGTTATCCCACGATGTCTCTGTAATCGCGATGAGGTCATGGCCCCGCGACCACATACAGACCTCTAGCTCTTCCTGCTTATTCTCCATGCTGCATGCATTGTTGTAAAGGCATTTCAGTGAGGCAATTGAGCATGCAGGTTTCCCTGGAAGGATGAAAGAGGATCTGCCATAGCCAAGCCCACCTTTAAGGCAGTTGGTCTTCTGGTTCTTAAACTGGGAGGCAGCTACAGCACATTTATTGCTTCTCTGAATGGTCACACTTATTCCCTCATTGAATGCAATTGCCTGAGTGTTCTGACCATTTACCCCACAAACCGAGTCCTTGAGTTTACAGCCCGCCATTACCAAGTTGGCCAGCCTACTGCCTAGGATTCCCTTGCCTCATCTAGAGAGGTGGAACCCATCCCTCCTTTATAGGTTATAGTCATCAAAGAATGCCCCATTGTCACAGAAGCCAAAACTCTTACAACGGCACCAGCCACTCAGCCATGAGTTGATATACATTATGCGCCTATTTCTGGATGCCCCCTTCCCTCAAACTGGTAAAATGGAGGAAAAGATAACTTGAGCCCCAATTTTTTTCACTTGCTCCCCCAGGGCTTGAAGGTCTTCCTTGATTTTACCCAGGTTTCTGATTTCTGTGTCTTTTATGCCTACATGCAATGGTAGTAGTGGATAGTAATCCATTCTCTTGACAAGTTGTGGCATCCTCTCGGCCACATCTCAAATCTTAGCTCCTGGAAGGCAGCATAACTCTTGTGACTCCCTATCAGGAGTCCCTATCAGTACCCTTCAACAGAGTCCCCCACTACAGGCACTCATTGCTTCTTTTTGCGGTGTCCGCCGTGTGTTGCTGGTACTGTTTCCCCCTACAGGGGACTTTTCAGACCTTGCTCATGGGTGTCCTCAGCTGTTAAGGCTTCATATCTGTTTCTGATTGAGATGGTGGAGGGTGCAGGCTGATATGGAGGCCTGCTTTTGTGAGTCATCAGGGTCCAAGGTGCCTCCTTCTCGGTGGTGTCTGCCACAGGAGCATGGTTCTGAAACCACTCTGCCTCAGCTCCTACCTATGCACTCTTTCAACCATTTGGCCACCTGATATAACAGGTCATTGATCTGTGCGCACCTTGTACACGTACTTACCTTTTCATTAGAAGGGTTTGGGCACTTGCTGCAACCCACTGCCTGTACTGATGTTTCCTTTCTTGCCAGATCCATCTGGGTGGATGCATCAGATGTCTCAGGGGCTTTTCCTGTAGGAACAGTTGTTTTAGCTCTGAGGCAAGTGCCCACCATATTGCCAGAGACCAAAAGCACTTCTCTGGGCTGAAGACCTATACGTGGGTTACAGAGCCCCTCCTGTGCACCCTGCCTGCACTAACTGCCACACAAACTGCTGTGTCCCACCCTTCTGATGCACCACACCTTGTTTGTCCATCCTGTTCGCCATGCTTCTGGTCGCTTGCGCTCCCTAGGGGCCATTTAAATCTCCCACCATTGCTTCTGGCAACACCCACGCCACATCAGTCACATGTCACCCCCGCTCGCAAGAGCTGCCAGCTCCTGACGGGTTCCTCTGCTCACCCTTGGGCCTCCTGGGCTGGAGGAACCCCCCAAGGTAGTGTTTGGTTTGTTTTGGCTTGTCTTGGCTTGCTTTTTTCCCCCTCAACTTCTTTTCTGTGCAGATTTTGGAGAAGCTGGAGAGAAGAACAAAACATAAAAATATGGTTCAGCGTCTGCCTGAGTATTGTGTTTGATTTTGTGGATGTCAGCAAACTCTCTGGGACACAAACTCATCAGTTTGGTCATGCTATCCATTTTATATTTTTTTTTTTTCAGTTAGAGTAACAAGTTGCTTTTTTTGTTTGCTTGATGTAATGAAGATAAAAGCAGTACAGCTTCCCATGTCTTTGAAACATGGTTAACTAATGGTTAACAAAACAAAAAAAAGGGTTAGCAAAAGCAGACTCTAGTGAAGCCTTGATGGCATTTAACACCATTATCAATATCTCTGTGATTGAACACCAGTGTTTTCTAATTAGAATGGTCTTCAGTGATACTCTCTACATTTTTACCATTGTGATGTATGACATTATTCTCTGAATCTTCAGTGTCACTAGCAGTTTCTCCTTGTTGAAATCATCTTTTGACACCGAGCAAGCAAACTTCTGGCAGAAAACTTCACCCAAACCTTATTGTTCAATGAGCAGCATTTTTGTTTACTTGTAAAAAAAAATGTGTGTAAAGAGCTTTTCCTGTTGACTTGACTAACAGATGTCAAATTCTAATGCCAGTGATCAAATAGAAGATAGACCTCATGAAGATGGAATTACATCAAATCAGAAACATGTCAGGGAAACAAGGCAAACTGTGTGATCTCTCAGTTAAGGCTCTACACATTTACTTGCAAAATTTGTGGGCTTTAAGGACAGAAGATTTAGCAAAATAAATCTAGATAATAAATACAGAAGCTTGATCCAACTCAACATAAGATACCCAAGACATCCATGCTAGATGTCTAGCCGCCCTTTACATTTAGTGAAAAGAAACAGAAACCTCTAGAATGTGCATAATCTCATTTTACAATTGATGTTGTCCTCCCAAAGTGTTTATTTTTCTCTTGACTACAAACTGAATTCAGGATCGGTTAGTCCAAGTCTGGAGCTTTGTATGGATGCCTAAGATTAGATGGTATGAAACCATTCAAAGCCTGCAGACAAGGTTTTCAGGGTTTCTAGTTTGATTGGGCTTTTTTTCTCTGTGTGTGTATTGTTGATAACCTCTATGAACACCTTGGAGAAAACTCTCCACTGACAGTTGAATATTTTTCTTCATCACAAAATAAACTCACAAATGTATGCTCAGCAGAACTCAGTTAAATTTGTAACGGTAGTGTATTTTCATGAACTAATTACTCTGACAATTTTTTCCTCTTTGGAAATGTCATTTCAAGACCATGACACGTTAGATAATTACACAATACCACTTTTCCAGTATTCCGAGATATAATTTTACAGGCTTTTTTAAGGAAATTACCAAACTTATTTTGAAAAAAATCGTCAGTTCTGCAACTTTCTTGCAAAAAAACTCCAAACCAGTTTCAAACCATTTTTGTTAAAGAATGTACGTCTTGAAATTAATTTTGTTATTTAAAGTTTCATTTGTCAGTTCAAAATCACTTTTTGCTTTGATACATAAAGTGTAGTAGCAGCCACACAAGGCAAATACATCCCAGTGAATCCATTGGATGTTAAGTATCTAAAAAATTATTAACATGAAAAGATTACAGTAACTGCTGTCTTGGGACATTTTCCTCATTTTTTGCTTTTCAGTGTGTTCTTATATTTTGGCATTATCCTAATTCTGTAATTGGGAATACATTTTTTTTTTTTTTTTTAAATCTTGGCTAAGTCAAAGCAATCATGCAAAAACTTGGCTTTTTAAAATCTATTTACCATTCGGTATGCAAATTCCTTCCCTTCTACATCAATCATGAGGAGCATTTGTGAGTTCTTTGTAAACAAAGCAGTACACTGTTGCTCATCAAAGGCTGCATCTCAGGTAAATACAGCTTGAGTAAGATGGGAAAAGAATACAGCATCCTCATGCAAATTCTTCATACATGCATCAATTAAACCGTTCTTCCATAAATATGTGGCAGTTCCAGGCCTGAATATTTAATAGTCTTCCTTTGTAAAAACTCACAAACATTAAAAGAGAAAAAGTAGTCCCCATGCCTAAAATAGAAAAGTTTGAGACGTTGAGGTCATGTTATTTACTTATCTAAGTCAGTTTTAAGTTTCCAAATTTGATTTTTGAAGCTGTGTGATATGCCTAAAAATATTATTTATACTGAGTATCCAATAGTTGCCATGTAAATTCAATTTATTTTATTGTTTGCAAGAGTGGAAAAAAATCAGTTTAAAATAATTCCATGGAGGAAAGTCTCAAAACTCAGTAACATTAACCACTAGTCTCCCATGCATGCAGTTGCTCTGCGTTCACTGAAGACAGACCTGCTTCACACTGCTTGTCATTTTCTCAGTAATCAATACGTTAACCTTGCATATGTTATTAACAACCCAGAAAGTGTTTTACATTTGTGACTTTTGTGTGTTTGATATGTTTGTGACTTTGTGTGTTTGATTTCTCTCTCTTTATAGAATCATAGAATCATTCAGGTTGGAAAAGACCTTTAAGATCATCGAGTCAAGCCATAAACGTAACACCACTAACCCATGTCCCTAAGTGCCACATCTACACGTCTTTTAAATACCTCCATGGATGGGGACTCAACCACTTCCCTGGGCAGCCCGTTCCGATGTTATATAATCTGTTCAGTGAAGAAATTTTTCCTAATATCCAATCTAAACCTCCCCTGGTGCAATCTGAGGGCACTTTCTCTCATTCTGTCACTTATTACTTGGGAAAAGAAACTGATGCCTACCTCACTACAACCTCTTTTCAGGTAGCTGCAGAAAGAGATACGGTCTCCTCTCAGCCTCCTCTTCTCCAGGCTGAACAACACCAGCTCCCTCAGCTGCTCCTCATCAGACTTGTGCTCCAGACCCCTAACCAGCGTTGTTGCTCTCCTCTGGACACACTCCAGCAACTCAATGTCTTTCTTGTAGTGAAGGGCCCAAAACTGAGCACGATATTTGAGGTGCGGCCTCACCAATGCCAAGTACAGGGGGACAATCACTTCCCTGGTCCTGCTGGACACACTATTCCTGATACAAGCCAGGATGTTACCGGCCCTTTTGGCCACCTGGGCACACTGCCAGCTCATATTCAGCCAGCTGTCGACCAACACCCCCCGGTCCTTTTCCGCCGGGCAGCTTTCCAGCCACTCTTCCCCAAGCCTGTATCGTTGCATGGGCTTGTTGTGACCCAGGTGCAGGACCCAGTATTTAGAGAAAGAGAGCCTGTACAGAAGGAAAATACAGACAGATGAATATATGAAGTGCAGCCTCCAGATTTTGCTCTGCTTGACCTTTCTTTCTGATCAGACAACTGAGCTGAATCTAGTTTTTTCCTTGCTTTTATTACGGACCTGTATGTCACTGACCAGTGAGGCACAGAAGGAAGGACTAGGGTTTGATTTTTTGTGATCCTACAGCCACATTACATTTGGTACACATAATGTGTTTGCTATATACGCTGGCCTTATGAACAAAGTTTGCACCAACTGCCAGTTGTAGGCATACACTTTCCTGATAACTATTCATTACCTAAAGGAAATAATATTTACTGACAAAATTCCTCATATTTTGTAATTACTGGCCCTCCTAAAATGCTAGAGGAATCATGTCTTTTTATATTTAAGCCTTTGCACTTCTACTTGGGACTAGAAAAAGTGAAGATATAAACAAAGGAAAAGAATCAGTATTATTCTTGGGGGTTGGACTAGATGACCTCTAGGGGTCCCTTCCAACCCAAAACATTCTATGATTCTATGATTCTATGATTCCTGAGTTCATAATTAATTATTTAGTATTATGAAACAAGTAAAATATCTTCCACAATTTTCTGAGGTTCAAGATCAATTTTTGGTTGTAATTTTTTTTTTCTTATTTTAATAATTCTTGAAGGACTACACGACAGGAACTTGTTCTACTTCTTCCTCCTCAATTGTTTGTAAAATGAAGACTGATTAGTATAGATCAAGCAATTTTTTTTGAGAGGAAATGGCTCAGGAGGATTTAGTATGAGCAAAAAATATGTGCGTAAAGCAAAATCCTGTAGCGCATGCATCTGAAGAAGATGAGATAATCTTTCTGATGCAAATATTGCTATATCTTCCTATACAAACTTCATAAACATATGACATATTGGTTGCAATAGATGAAACATGAAACCAAACACTGACAAAAGCAAATGCATGTATAGAAGGGACTTTCCTGATGCTTTTTTTCTATAATTTATTCACATGTTAAGAATATGTTTGTTCATTCTCCCAGATCCTTTTCCTTAAATACTTCTTCAGTTCCCACTAATTTGCTTTAGTCATTGGTAGTAATGCCTACTACTTTAACACTCATTGAAAAGGTAAATTATATCAAAAAATCTAAAATTTTAAAACTGCAGAATTTCTTACAAACATGGGGAAAGGAAAATTCTTTCTATACAATGAAAATTTTAAAATGAAATAATGTAGCCACTTATCTCTCCTCTTCATTCACAAGTTTACACCAAATAAACAAAATATTCTCCTTTTATTTGGGACATAAGAGAAAACACTAGAAACACCTGTCCTGGTTTTGGCTGGGATGGAGTTAATTTTCTTCCTACTAGCTGGCATAATGCTGTGGTTCGGATTTAGTATGAGAAGTAATACTTACATTAGTCAAGGACTTTTCAGCTTCTCGTGCCCTGCCAGTAAGAAGCTGGGAGGGCACACAGCCAGGATAGCTGACCCAAACTGGCAAAAGGGACATTCCATACCACATGACATCAAACTCAGTATAGAAACTGGGGGGAGTTGGCCTGGGGATGGTAACTGCTTCTGGAGAACTGGCTGGGCATCAGTCAGCAGGTGGTGAGCAATTGCATTGTGGATCACTTATTTTGTATATTCTTTTTTTTTTTTTCCCTTCCTTTTCTGCCCTATTAAAATTTCTTTATCTCAACCCAGAATTTGACTTTTTTCTTTTTTTTTCTGATTCTTTCCCCCACCCCACCAGGGGAGCGTGAGCAAATGGCTGGGTGGTGTTTAGCTGCCTGCCAGGTTAAACCGCAACAGTCCTTTTGGCACCCAACTGTCGTGGTTTAACCCGGCTGGCAACTAAGCACCACGCAGCCGCTCACTCACTCCCCCCCCTCCCTCTGTGGGATGGAGGAGAGAATAGGAGAAAAGAAAAAAAAAGCAAGACCCGTGGGTTGAGATAGAGACAGTTTAATAAGAGAGAAGAATAACAATAGTAATAATAATAATAGTAAGAGAATATACAGAATATATATATAACAAGTGATGCACAATGCAATTGCTCACCACCCCGCTGACCGATGCCCAGCCCGTCCCGAGCCGCGATCACTCCCCAAGCTGCGACCACTCTGCCCGCGACCGACCCACCCACGAAGCTCAAAAAGTCCTTGAGTAGTCTGAGCACTACTTGGCAACAGCTGAAAACATCAGTGTTATCAACATTCTTCTGGTACTAAATCCAAAACACAGCACTATGCTAGCTACTATGAAGAAAATGAACTCTATCCCAGCCGAAACCAGGACACCAACATAGGGCACAAAAGATTGAGATAATGACAGATCAGACCACAGCGTGTTAAGGTAAATTTTTTATAAGCACTCATTATATTGGTTTAATAGTCTCTGGTTGCAACGTTGATTTATTTGCTCTCAAAGCTGCAGGTGGATCAGTCTGCTAAGATTGAAACATCTCTGGACTGGCAACATAAGGGTGAATTATTTATAGGTCAGTGGGCCCGTGACACCTCAGGCCATCAAGGAAGATATGCAACATATAGATGGGCTTGTGATTGAGTGCAGAGGTTATCCATGAAAGTGAAACATGCTCTACAATCAAGCAAGCCAAGCAGTTAAAGCCTCTCTGGTATGGAGGGTGATAGCTGAAATATAAATATGGGGAGGCCTGGCAGATTGATTATATCATGCTCCAACAAACCTGCCAAGGCAAGCTCCATGGGCTCACCATGGTGAAAGCAACCACTGTATGGCTAGAAACATATCCCATACCCCATGCCACCACCCAGAATGCTATCCTGGGCCTTGAAAAGCAAGTCCTATGGCAACATGACACCCCAGAAACAACTGAGGACTCATTTCCAAAACAACCTCATAGACACCTGGGCCACCCACAAGTGGGTCTATCACATCCCCTATCCTGTATCAGCCTCCAGCAAAATCAGACTGTACAATAGACTGTTAAAGACTACACTGAGAGCAATGGGTGCTGGAACATTCAAACATTGGGATACACATTTAACAAAAGCTACCTGATTAGTGAATGCTAGGGGATCTGCCAATCAGTCTGGCCCTGCCCAGTCAAAACTTTTATGTACTGTATAAGGGGATAAAGTCCCTGTTGTGCATGTAAAAAGTATGCTGGGGAAGACAGTTTGGGTTATTCTCGCCTTGAGCAAAGGCAAACCCATTCGTAGGATTGCTTTTGCTCAAGGACCTGGGTGCACTTGGTGGGTGATAGCGGAGGATGGGGAAGTTCAATGTGTACCTCAAGGGGATTTGGTTTTGGGTGAGAATAGCCAATGAATTAAATTTCTTGATATTAATTCCTCTATAATAATGTATATCATCACCTCTATGGTGGCTATATGCCATAACAAAGGTAAGATTAATGTAGAATGAACTTTGATGCAACTGAAAAAAGTGCAGCAATGATAGAACCGGACAAGCACAGCTATAATGGAACCAGAAATGGCTTCAATATGCAACAATCCGACACCAGACACCATGTGTCCTGCCCTGAAGGACTGTTAAGACAAATGGAGCCCAAAGTCATGGACTAATTGAACTCAACAAACATTTTCTTGGGATGGCCCATAAACTAAGGAAATTATATTTGTGTGTATATATCAAAATACAGGAAAGGTTGTCGTGATTAATTGGGATGTGTTGGGAAGTGTGGGGCCTAGGCATGATGTAGCTGGTTTCAGCTGGGATAGAGTTTTCTTCCTAGAAGCTGGCATAGTGCTGTGTGTTGGATTTAGTATGAGAATAATGTTGATAACACACTGATGGTTTGGGTGTTGCTAAGTAGTGCTTACACTAGTCTTTATCTCAACCCACAAATTTTACTTTTTTTCCCCTGATTTTCTCCCCCATCCCACTGGGGGCAGAGAGTGAGATAGCTGCCTGCTGGGTTAAACCACAACACACCATAAAAAGAATGTCACTGTAAACCTTTTGCTTTAGATTTTCTCGAGGATCAAGTAAATGAAAATAAGCTACTTTTCAGAGAAACAGGAAAACAGCACATCCAGCTACATCACAGACAAATCATAGGACAGTTCTGCAGGCAACTCCAAAGCTGTTACATTGTTTCCTTGGGGACATGCCAAGGAACCAAATGCTAAAAACTGGAAAGGATTTGTATTGCTTAACATATGGCCTTCATCATGGCCAATAAAGTCTTCTGTGTGTCCTCAGGTGCTGCCCCTTCTGCAGAAAAGGGAGAAATGGAAAGGAATCATGACAAAAAAAAGACTGGCTTATTTCATTATGACCTAATCAAAAATAACTCTGAAGGTGACCTCTCAAGGCACTGCAGCAATGATCTGCAAGATCTTCACTCAAATATTCTTCATGCACTTTAGACAAAGCAAAACTATTTCTGTTTATATGCAGTGTTCACTGATTATTGCTGATATTATAGTATATCAGGGAAATATTATATAGTTTCTTACTACAAGACCAAAGTTATCAGCCATTTTTTTTTAATCACAGGTAGCTTACTAACCATTTTATTCTAAAGTACTTGTGGTATACCTTGTATTTAAAGGAACTTATATAGTTCTACATAAAAGAATCTTTAGAATTGCCTTTCTTAATTTAACATTACCCTTCAATTTTAGGTACCAACTATTCCCTTTCAGTTACATACTGAAGACACAAAGAACTCCCCAAAATGTTCTTTTCAAATATGTTCCACTTTTCAGCTCTTATTCACTTCTTTCATAGTAAATCAAGACTATCTTTAATTAAAGAACTCAGAAAAATACAACGGGAATGTTTAAAAATGAATGAAAACTAAAGAAAAATATTTCTGCTGTTGAAATTTCTTTACATGGACTTAGGCGGGTAGAAGTAGAGGACAGTTTACTATTCCCTTTTATTCCCACAGTCCTTTCCTTCTCCCACAAACTTATTTACTCTGCTTAGTTCAGCAGATACTCTGCATCAAGTAGCAGGGGAAAGACAGCAAGGCAGATTTACTGCATCATTCCACCTCCTGTCCTCTGTTCCTTTTTTCTTCATTGCTTGTGTTTTCTTAGGGAAAAAAAAAATACACAGAAGCAACCAATAAGGCAAGTCCTCATAGAGTGATGTTTCTCATTCAGCATTATTGGAAAAAAATGTACGCTATTCTCTGACTATTGTCTTTTGCTAATTTTAAAAGTATTTGTACCTTTTTTTCAACATCATTCATAAATTCACACTTTGCTGGGTCATGGCTTTCACTTAACATTCAAACACAATGAACGGAACAACTTCATTTGCTTATGTTAATGGGTTTTAAACTAACCTATTATGTTTGCCCTGGACACACAGCTTTTGAAAGGTGATAATTCTAGACTATCAGTGGTCAACTAAAGCAGTGGTATTTAATTAATTTAAAATTTCTTTGGATGCATACACTTTCTTTTCAGGTGACTATGAAGATTGCTGTGTGAAATATGTCATAGTGTTTGTGATGATTGTGATGCAGTATATGTGAAAGAATACCGAACCATTCTCAAACTTCATTTTGACAAGAAAACAAAATGAGAATGAACCATACAATGAAATGTGATTTATCTTCAAACAAACAATACATATACACTACAAAGAAGAGATTTTTCTATATAATGTTAAAAATGTCCTGGAAAAATACAGCCAAATTACTGGCAGCTGCGGTGCATGAGCACAAGATATAAATCAACTTCTCTACTGTACATCAGTTTATATTTGGTACTAACTGCTAATTCACTATGGATTTTATAGGCATTTTTATGACATGTTCACATTGCAACAAAGAAACAGTGCTGTTCCTCTGCACAATATCTAAGAAAGAAATGAAAGTGAGTAATTGGTCCCATGGCAGTAGCCATCAGTAATTTATATTTTAGATAACCCATGTGAATATATTTTATTTTATTTTTCCTGTGGTTGTAATCACCAGCAGAGCAGAGCAAGGAACAGGATAAGGCGATAAAAAGAGAGCTCACTTTAATGCATAAGTGTTTTGCCTTAAATCTATTATAATGAATGTCCATTAAATGAGACATATTTCATGTATTTTTAAATTGTGAAGAAATTAATTTAAACTTTTTATCATGAGTCCATATTTTATGCCTTATTCTTCCATAAGAGCATAAGAAGTCAAGTTCCTATGCTGTTCCAAGATATGCTGCATATTATCCAAAATATTATCAGATGATGGGAAGCTCAGTGAACAATTACAAAAATTGAATTCTTTACCTACATGTTTTCTTCCCCGAAAGTAAGATGTTCTGAAAGATTTTCACATCTAGTCTTTTCTTTCCCAGCTTATACTTACCTTCACCTCAGAGAATATTTCTCATATTTCAGTGTGGAGTTAATTAGATCTGGTGTTACCTTGAAGCAACAAAACTACTTGCGTGTCTGCATGCAGATTTCAGTGGCAGACATCAAGGAGATTCAAAGCAGAACTGTTAATTTGTCACCATTCTAATTCTCAGGAATGACGACATTAGTCATAATTGTCAAAACCTGAAAAAGGGTATGTATTTCGTGATTGTGTTTGATACATAGTAAAGATCATAAGAAAGAACTATAATTCTTGAATACAAAAGGAATAAGAAAGGCATGGCAGAGAGATAAGAAAAAAAATTCAGCTGTTGGCCATGAAAATGCAACAGTTACGAAATTCACTAAGTAATTATAAATTTACCTTAAGAGCAAAAATTATTGTCTTATATAAAGGGAGTGTTAGAAATACCACAGAGAAAAACATCAGGGATGAACTCTTATGCACTTCAGAAGAAAAGCACAAAGATACCTAAGTACCTAACTCCCATTGATTTCAACAGTGCCTAGTACTTTTTGGATCTGCTCCCAGATCTTTAGCTGCAGCTGAAACTTGCTCACTTTGTGGAGCTCTGCTGTATCCATGTTTGCATTTTACCTTGCTTAGGCACTTAGGGAAGGATGATATGAAGCATAATTTAGAGAAATTGAAAGACTGGTTGTACTATGAGTGCATGTCCTAACACTTCAGGTACTTATTTGATAGCTCCTGAGGATGTAGTAATAAGGCAATACCCTTTTCCTTATGGAACCTACTTAATCACCAATGGTCCTGGAAATTATGTACTGTAAAGCTAACCTGACAGCTTTACATTGCCAGAGGAATTTCCCATACAAAAGCATTTCTCAGAAAAACAGTTAATCTGACTTTCCAACTTCATTCTAATGTGACACTGATGCAAACAATTATGATGATCCAATGATAAAACTGGTTTAAAACTCTTATAATATTTATGAGCTAGGAATTAAAAAAAACTAAGTTTAACTTTTCTACATCAGTGAAATACATTACTTGTTTCTGAAGTGAAACGGTCTATAGATTTTGGTAAAAAGAACATTATGGACAGGAACATCTCTGTGCTTTTTATAATGATATCAATTTGATCCTTCAAATTTCATATTAAAATGTCTTTAACATTCACTGCTTATTTTATGCCATATAGAGCAAAATGTCATTAACTGCGTAATAAAGAAATGAAAAGATTCTAATAAGGCTGAAATGTTAATAGAGTAAAAATAAAAGACAGTTTTGCTAGGAAACTCTAATTCCCAAAAAGCAGTATCAAATCATAAATTTACCGTTCAGTGGGCAGTTCATACCCATAGCCTGGGTAAAGAGATCTTTCTGTTCCGAATGTTCTCAGCTCCCGATTGTCTGCTGGTAAGGAACTGATTCGGTAGGAAGTAAGCAGAAACATTTAAGTAGATCATTTTATTATATGGCATATGAAAAAAAAGTTTATTTCTTCTCTTGAAAACAATAATTAACCAATCATCATTCTAAGAAATACTTTGCAGCGTGACACAACCCATTTACAGAATCACGATCATGCAGTAAACAGTTATATAGCAACATACTTATACAGCATAATTAAATAAATAAGATGTTGATCATATGTTTTAAAGAAATATACATTGTGTAAATATCTGCTTAATGGTAACATTTCTTTTTCCTGGATGAGTGCACAGTAAGAAAAATCATATTCAAAAAGGTGGCTGTGAAGAGGATACTCCAAAATAAAAGAAACAAAAAAAATATATGAGAAGACATTAAAGCTGGGTGAAGAGTCTAGAGAGCCGAATGACTATTTAGGAGCAGAATAGACAACGAACCTTGGAAATAATGATTGGGAATGATGTCAAAGTTACTTCCAGAACAGCTTCTGCAGCTGCCTAAGAACGACAGTTTCTGCTATCTCTTGCAAAATGAACACGCTGATTCCATTTTTTTGCATTTATTACCCATATGTCACAGTATTAAATACCAGTCACCATGCCACAGGGTGGGAAAGACCTTGGGCCGAGGGCCATGAAACCTGCAGTGCCGCCCTGCGTTAGCACAGAAAGAGGAAGGAAGGGAGGAGTGGGGTATCCTCAGAAAGACAGCTGATATTTTGGGGCATGCTAAATTGTGTAAGCCCTTTTGCCAACCGCTGAGCACAGATCAGGCTCCCTTTTAAAAACTAGCCTGTTTTCTGCACCCTGTTTGCACTCCTATCAGAATTTTTAGACTCTAAGATGACCTTAAGTATATGCTTTTTTATCATATGTTTCGGTACTGGGTGCAGGTGCCCCAGTGCCGGCAGCGGGGGCTGCGGGGCGGCCTCTGCCCGGGGCCGCCCCGCGCCGGACCCGGCCGGTTCCAGCCGGCTCCAACCCACCCCACCCCAGGGCACGGCTGAGCCCCTCGGCCACCATGGTGGCACCTCTGGGAAAACAAAGTTAATTATATTGAAGAAAGGGCAAAAATGATGGACAGAAGAGGAGACGGGGGGGGGGGGGGGAAGTGAGAAACAGCAACTCTCTGAAAAGGCGAATCGCTGAATGGCAGTGAGGAGTGAGGAAAGAAGGTGTGAGAAACAGCCCTGTGACACCAAGGTGAGGGAAGGAGGAGGGGAGTAGGTGCTCCAGGCACCAGAGCAGTGATTCCCGTGCAGCCCGTGGAAAAGACCACACCAGAGCCTGTTGTATTTCGGGAAGGACTGAGGGAAAGACCCGTGCTGGAGCAGGGAGGAACTATGAGAAGGAAGGAATGTCAGAGGGGAGCTGTTTATGGACAGACCACAGCCCCCCATCAGGGTGGGAGGAGGCAGAAGGGTCAGAAATGAAGCAGTGAAGTTGAGCCTGGGAAAAGGGGGGTGGAGGCAAGCTCTTTTAAATTTTGTCTTTGTTTCTCACCATCCAACTCTACTTTAACTGGCAGTTAATATTCCCCAAATCAAGTTTGCTTTGCCTGTGATGGTAAGTGGTAAGTGATCTCCCTGTCTTCATCTCAACCCACAAGATTTTTCATCTTATTTTCTCCCCCTGTCCTGTTGAGGAGCGGGAGTGAAGGAGTGGTTGGGTGGGCATCTGGCAGCCAGCCAATGTCAACCCGCCACAATTTCCAATCTAATACTTAAACACACGCATGTTTGCATCTGTAGACATATATATGTGGTTATTTACAAACCGTGTACCTACAGATATATTTAGAACTACTGTTACTCACCCTTCACCATGAAAATGGACCAGTTGTTTCTACATGTTCTTTTCTAACCATTCATTCCATTATTAATCGCTGAGATGGAGGACCTTCTGTTTTGATGCACCTACAACAATTCAGTTTCTCATGACTCATGGAAATTAAGTGAAAGGCATTGTCACAAACTTTTCTGAACATCTAAGTGTACAATGTCAAATCTTATTCACACACTTATGGGTGCTTTCAGAGAATTCTTAATCTGTGAGATGTGACTGGAATCCAATATGGGCATGTTTGCATTGCCTTTTTGTTAGAGCAAACATCCATGCACCTACCGGTTTAATTGTTGTTATGATACCCACCTATTCAGTTAGTATGTGAGTAAGATTTTTTGATCTGTAATTTTTCTTATTTTCCTTTGGACAAATTAGTGCTGCCTTGCTACTTGATGTTCCTTAGTATCAAGATTACTTTAGCTACCTGTTTCAATCTTCTGCTCCATGAAAAGGAAACATTTCCCTTACTATAAGAATTACTGAAATGTAATATTTCTTAGTAAAATTTGTAGTAGGAATATTTTTTTAAAGTCTTCTATGTTCTGTTAAATGGATTCTTGGGATTGGTTCCTAACTGTGCTGTATTGACAGTTATCTCCTTAAAATGTGCTACACCTCTTTCTTATATCAGAAAGACATACCAAAACATTGAAGAAAATAAGCTGCACAGGTTCAATAGTCTGGAGAACATAATTTTCTTACTCTAATAAGCAATGTTATAGCATTTATGTACTGTAGAACTGGTTTACCTTTCAAGAACAATATAAATCTTGCAGGTATGATCTGTGTGTTTTCAGATGTCCTATGCTTTATTTTGACCTTTGATTTTGATCAAATGTACATTAAATATGTATCTTACAAATATCGAGTTGCTTTTTTTGTTAATCTTGAAGGTCTGGAACACCATGAACTTTGAATCTCTTCAAAACCAAATGCTGTGCACCTACCAGTAAACCTCATATTTAGCAAAAATATTGCAACAATAGCCACATCAAATTTCAAATTACTGAGGATTTTGCACAATATTTTCCTGCACATTTCTTTCTCAGATATTATTTTTTATTATGACAACAAGATTAAACATTCCCTTGAAAATGTTAAATTTAAGAGAAAAATTAGTCTCTACAATGGGAAGACATGAGACATAACAATGATGAAGAAGAGAATATATTTATTGCATATTTATAACTGTCCACTGCCGCTGCCTTTAAAATAATCCTCACAGTATCATTTTTTTTATATCTGCTTTGACAAAATGCTAAAGAATGACATAAACATTTCTAATTACTAAAAGCATATCTCTAGCACAAATTAGTCATGTATCTTGTATCTACAAAACAATTATTTGGTAATCAGTTTAGCAGAGTAAAAGGAAATGTGCTTTAAGTGGTTTATTTAAAGGGTGAAAAAGATGAGAGTTTTAACTCTTCAGAGAAGATGAGGTGGCCTGAAACATAAAAATTGACTGGATAGCAGATAAGTTATCCCCACCTCCTAGAACTCAGGACACACAGAAGATGGATGACAAAGGTCCCTACAAAAGCAGTGAAAAAAGTTTATATACATGTTTCTTCCTAATAATATTTGTATATAGAGTTTGATCAATCTTGTCTGAATTTGCTTTCCTAACAGTCAGGCACTTTAATTCAGTTAGTTGCACTCCTCCATGATTAACAGAGAGAGATAAGTATCTCCAAAGTATGATCCACTCCATCTCTCTTTGATGGTTCTCTGGCCTGCCTTTAACCACGAAGGAGATTCCAAATGAAAATCAGTGCCTGGCTTTTATGTTGGACTAATTTCTGAGCTTTTAGCTTACATACCTCATTTCCTGAATGATGGATAATTTGAATGAATCGAAGGGACCAAACACTGTAAACACGTTTTTGTAATTTACACTGGATTTCAACCGATTTTGAAGTGTGAGTTAAGACATTGATTTGACTAAACCAACATCATTTTTTGTCTCTACAACCCAAATGACTTGTAAGTGCAAGAGGGAACAATATGGAGGAGATTCACCATTGAGTTGATTAATGTCATAAGTCTGGAGAAGGGTATTGAGTCAGGTGACAATATATCGAGACTACAGAGATAGGTTGAAGGAGATGATAATTTCTCTTCTTCCAAGGACCTTATGGGATAGGTTGCTTTGCACCCCACCTCTTTGATTTATATCCTTTGTCTTTCCTAGGCCTAAGATAGCTTGGATTTTTTTAAGAAATATAAAGTTTAATGTGCTTTCATGGGTAGTGAGATACCAAAGGGATACAGCATATGTGGATCTTTGAGAGAGCTCTTTATTGATGGAAGGAATTTCTATGTTGAGTATATTTTATTTGAATACAATTTTAATATTATACAATTGTTCCTTCCTTCTGACTGGTACACTTAATGAAAAAATAGGTTTCCAAGAATAAAAAAAGAAAATATTTTCCATTTCATAGGAATTTTTTTAATTAAATGAATATTCAATTATACACTCCTTGGACTAATTTTTTGTTTTATTTTGGAGTGAACATTTGTCATGATTAGCATACAGGTACAAGTGTATGAACTGTTGCGTGTGATTCAAAGTATAACAGTATTGTTTTTATAAGCACAGCTGGAAACAGTAAATCACTAACAGGTCTGAACACCCTTCATGGAAAAGTGAAAAAAAAAATTGGGCCAATAGCAATTTTTAAAATGTCATCATTTAATCACATGCAGCATTTACCTAAAATTGCCACAGAAAATTATCTTTCTTCCTCTAAGACTAGAGAAATAATGTAACAGAAAACTAAGTCAATGCCAATTGTTTTCAAAAGCTGTGTATGTATATTCTAATTGCATTATAATACATCAAAATAAGGACTGGCTTCAAGATTGGGTAACATCCATTCCAAATATTATCTAATTCTTCTATTTTATGATACTCTGGATGGCTGAGTTTGCCCTACAAATATGTATCCATTTGTGCATTGGAGATAAAAGGTGACAAGAGTAGTCAATACATGCAAATTACAGGTGAGTTTCCAGTTAGGCTGAGCTATATGCTAAGAACTAGTGAAGTGCCTGTTCTGTTCTTTGTGTGAAAATCTGTATTAGTTTTGTAACTCATCACTTTGAAATGGCTGGAGAATGGGATTGTTAAGTAGAACTACAGAAAATGTCAAGTATCTTTATCAACAAGCTTTCTCAGAGAGATGTTCTAAGGTAAAGTGAATCACCCTAACTTATAGTGAGCACGTCACACGCTGGAGAAACCATAAATATTGAAGGATGCACTTCCATCTATGTAATCTCACGTTTAAGGAGATATCTGAACTGCAAGGATATTCATCTTAATAATGAAGTAGTCAGTAGTTCTGTTGTTTGTGTAAAAGCATATGCCTTTAATGGTATTTCAGGATTTTGTTAGGCAGGATCTTTGAATGCTGAGGAGTAGCTGGCAGCTGATGTGACAGGCTGTAATCATATTACATAAGAAAGGTGAAAAAGGAAGAATTTTTCAGAAGTCCTAAAAGAGTAAGATCTTCAGAACTCCTAAGTGAGTTACAAATCTTATTTACATTTTTAGAAATACTTGAAGAAACTGGGCTGAGGCGTGTAATTATGCCACTGTAAATTGACAAATAATCAGGTGTCACATGAGCCTGGATAATCTTTCTTTGTGGCTTTCATTAACACACTCACTTTGGGTCTCCAGTGTGCTAAGATTTTCTCTAACAGAAGAAAAGTTAATGCAAGGGGATTTCTGAGCCTTAAGTCTCATTGCAAGCCTCTCCTCACCATTTATGTCATTTGAAAATATGACCCAGGCTCCTAAGTTTGCCGGTAACTCTTGAAAATGTTGCTCATTCTTGGGGTTTTGGGAAGTTTGTGGGGAGAGTTGTTTGTGTTTTCTTTTTGACTGTGTGCTACACCTTTCCTTCATATAAACTCTACATTAACTTGTTTTCATTCAGATAAAATGAGATCCGAAAGACGTTGTTACTCTTCTTACCTTTGCTCTTCCTTATTTTACTCTTTTTCCTTATTCTCAAATATACCACTTAGAAATATTTTCTTTTGTGTGTACAAGTATGAGCACACACAAACTACAGTACAAGTTTACAAATGAGTTAAAATACCTGCCAGCCAGACAAAATCATTAAATAAAGCCATTTGAGGTACTTTTTCTTCTTGTTTTCCACAGCACTAGCCTGACACCAATGATTTAAAGCTACAAATTAACATTTAGTGTAATAATCAACAGCAATTGGTTTATTTCTTTTTCATTAAAATTTTACAACTCATCTTTTCTGTCTTTCTGTTCCCAAAAAGAGCTTCCAGCTGCTGAAGGTGATGCTATTGAATAACTGCGGAGTGCATCAGCACAAAATATAAATTCAAGATCAGGTAAGAACACCTCAAATTTCTATCCACCCCAGTTTTCATTGCTTTCAGAATGCGCCTCTAGCAAATCATGTGGAGGCCAGGGAGATAATTTGAGATAGCCAGCATGGCTTCACCAAGGGCAAGTCCTGCCTGATGAACCTAGTGACTTTCTATGATGGTGTGACAGCAACAGTGGACAAAGGAAAACCAATGGACATCATCTATCTGGACTTCTGCAAAGACTTTGACATGGTCCCCCACAACATCCTTCTCTCTAAATTGGAGACCTATGGATTTGATGGGTGGATTGTTCGGTGGATAAGGAACTGGCTGGATGGTCGCATCCAGAGGGTAGTGGTCAATGGCTCGATGTCCAGATGGAGATCAGTGATGAGTGGTGTCCCTCAGGGGTCTGTACTGGGACCGGTGCTGTTTAACGTTTTCATCAATGACTTAGACAGCGAGATTGAGTGCACCCTCAGCAAGTTTGTGGATGACACCAAGCTGAGTGGTGCGGTTGACACACCAGAAGGACGGGATGTCGTCCAGAGACACCTGGACAGGCTGGAGAGGTGGGCCTGTGTGAACCTCATGAGGTTCAACAAGGCCAAGTGCAAGGTCATGCACCTGGGTCAGGGTAACCCCCAGTATTAGGCTGGGGGAAGAAAGGATCAAGAGCAGCCCTGCTTAGAGGGACTTGGGGGTGCTGGTGGATGAAAGGGCTGGAGCACCTCTCCTATGAGGGCAGGCTGAGGGAGTTGCGGTTGTTCAGCCGGGAGAAAAGAAAGCTGCAGGGAGACCTGACTGCGGCCTTTCAGTACCTAAAGGGGGCCTATATGAAAGATGGGGACAATCTTTTTAGTAGGGCCAGCAGTGTCAGGACAAGGGGTAATGGTTTTAAACTGAAGCAGGGTAGGTTTAGACTAGATATAAGGAAGAAATTCTTTACAATGAGGGCGGTGAAACACTGGAATGAGTTGCCCAGAGAGGTAGTGGAGGCCCCATCCCTGGAAACTTTCAAGGCCAGGTTGAACGGGGCTCTGAGCAACCTGATCTAGTTAGCAGTGTCCCTGCTCACTGCAGGGTGGTTGGACCAGATGACCTCTAGGGGTCCCTTCCAACCCAAAACATTCTATGATTCTATGAAATCCCTGTTTATAGCCCAGGGTTTCCCATTACTACTGAAGTATGATGATCTGTTCTATCTACTGAACGACAGCTAACTGTTCAAGGATGTAGTATGTGTAAATTTGTGTTGCGGACCACACAGAAGTAAATCATTCAAGAAAGAAAATATGTGAAAAAAACAGTATTGAAATCTAACAGTTATAATAATTACCCCTAACCGAGTATGTTGCACATTCAGAATACTTGTGACCACATTTACATAAACTTCTAAACCTCTTATTCCAGCCCCTTGTACTTCAGAATTACTTACTGAGCAGAAATACTTTTCCTTCTAATTTCCCAAGAAAAAGATGCTCTGTGCCAGAGACTATTTATTACTTTCACAATAAATCTGCTGCTGTGCTAGTTTGAAGATGGTGCACTCTTTCAGGGAAAAAAAACCCAAACAAAACAACCAACCAACCCAACAAAACTCCTAAGTGAATTCAGAGTAAATGATATGGCTGAAGAGATTGTCTTATACGGCCTAACAGGCACATGAATCATTTAGATTAGATACGGGTGGAATTATATAACCACCTTCAGTAAATTCTCACTTTTTTTCTTCTAAGCCACTAAGTTTTTTCTTCCAAATGTTGTGATTGGTTAAGAAGTCTTCCACTTTCCCACTCACCTAAATATTTCTCATTCTGGAAACAGATGGAGTGAGCACTTAAGGGGCATGTAATTATGTCTGTAGGGAAGAGGACATGAATATTGGGCTTGATTTACTGTGGTTGCTCATTTAATTTAGAATTAAACAGGACTTAATCAGCAAAGCATTAGGCAGAACTGACATCTGCATTGAAGACTTCTTTTTTTTGTGTCTTTCAGTAGTCTAATCTATATGGAAAACGGAAAAATTGAATGGAATGTTTTGTTAAAAACTCAGAAAAAAATAAAAAATTGTTTAGTGTCTCTAGTTTTACAGCAACCACATCTGAAGCCATTTTTCTGCTTATGAAATTCCTTTAAAAACATAATTTTACTTTGTTTTTAAAAATTCCTTTCTGAATACTGATTCACTACTTTTTAAATTTGGGACCTGATTGTGGGAGTGTCATGAACTAGGCTGGAATAATCCAGACAAGTGAATTCTAATACCCTGCCCCATGGCTTTCTGCGGAGGGGCACATTAATGAGGTTGGAGCACACAGTGCTGGCTCCCTGAAATAATTGTCACTCAGCACTCATAGCATGAGTTGATCATAAAGTAGCAAGATTTTATTTAGAATTTCAAGCCATCCAGACACTACTGTCCCCACACTATTTTCAAGGAGAAACTTTTTCGAGCATATGTCTTAAAACAGAGAATCTATTTGTACTACATTTGGAGTAGCATCCCTTAAGTCTCTTTAAAATCATGTGGGTTTCTTTGTTTGCTTGTTTCAGAGAGTGACTGTCCAAGACCAGGTGGAGTCAACCCTCTGGGATAGGCCAGGCTGATCAGTGTACTTCTAACATACTATTGTTACCAGGACATTTGAGTGTCCTGGAGGCTACAGAAAGCAGATAAATTGTCTGGGAGCCAGTCCATGTTCCTATCTCCTGTGAAGACTACTCTTTAGGAGCAGCATGGAGCAGGCACAGCAATCCCTATTCTTCATCTATTTGTTATCATTCCCTGACTTTCATGTACAATGTGGTGTTCCCTCAGTCTCCTTTGACTCTTGGACAAATTGAATCACTTTTTTCTTCAATGTATTTATTATTAACATCACTTGCCATTGTGGCCAACACCTGGAATGGGTAAAGCCGTTTGATCAATGATGCTTTCAGTACTAACATTTCCTGACAACCTTTTGTTTCTTCCTGTTTTCAACCAATTCTATTTTGTATATATCCATTAATCCAAGGACAAGGCACCTTGGGAGTGTAGAGGGGATTGCTTTTAAACCATGCACAAAAACGTTGTCACTTAGATAATTTCAAACCATAAAGCTGCTAAATATCTTTTCAAGAAAGTCACTCAGGTGGATGTGGAAGGAGAATGCTGGATTTACATGGATGGCAGTGGGTCTGTGAGCATGGCAGGCACCATTCCCCGTAGTCTGTTTACCTGCTCTTCCTATGATGTGTCTGAAATTATTTTCTTCTGCACTTTCACTCCATGAATGGAGTAAAAAAGCATAGCCTGTGTCTATGTGTATGCTGGGGACTGAGGTGAGTGCAGCATACACATGTGTTCCCATAAACCAAAATACAGCTGCTAAGTCTAAATACAAGCATATCGGCCTTGACAGTGTCTTTTTCAAGATGTTATGTTTCACTTCTTATCTATTATATTAATCCCTTTCTTCCCATAAGTGTAATATTTATTATCTGTCCCTGAGAGTAACTCAGGCACATTTCTCGGTCACTCAGAAATTCAAAAATGTTATTGATCTCATATAAAAACTCTCCTGAGGCACTTGCATGAAACAGTCTTCTAAAGGAGGAGATAAATAACGTACTACATAGTAGATGGCAGGTGCTTTGTTGGCTTGAATCCACACATACTATTTAAAAGGGGTGTGAATGCCTTTCAAACAAGATGATCTTCTGGAGGAATTATTGGACAATAAATTCCCAAGCAGAGCTGTTAAAAATTCATTGGCTTTGGCTTGCAGCACCCATGAAAAGGTTATATTTCATTTCCATTTGTGTAACATTTGCACCCACCCTTGCTTCATTCATTAGAAACTCACAATTTGATCAAATTCAGCCAAACTGCAGGTTAACTTGGTTTGTCTTTGAATTTAGCTACTCTCTGCATCTGCTGTATTACAAAATGAGTATATAAAGCAGTGCTTGTCGTTAAAAATTAATAGAAGGTAAATTCAAATGTTTTGCATCTAAATGGTATTTATATTACTCCTTCAACATCCCTTCCAGTGAATTTATGCTGAAATTTCTTTTTTTTCTGCTACAAAAACCCAAGCCAGGCTAAAAATATTGTAGGGGTTCCACTCTAAACAGCTGTGTCTTGCCATGGTTTTCTAGAGGCACAGACTCCACTTTGAGAATATCTCAGGCACTGTCCAAATTCTGCCTTTTCCACAGCATGGTGTCCATTAGGAAACAGAAGTTTCAAAATAGGGGCTACCTGACAAGACTGCAGATGACAGCCTCATATCTAGCTTTTGTAACCCTGTAACAGTAGTTTATTACAACAAATTAAGCTTTCTAAGGCTTCATGTAAATTATTGTTCTCCAGTAGTAGCTAGTCTGTTTTGTATGCCTTGTCCATTAAAATAGGGTGCTTTTTTCATATATTTTGTATCGTCTGGCACGATGATACTATTCTTTCTTTTAGTTACTTCACAGGGAATTTTAAAGGGTTTTTTTGCCATTATTAACAAATAATAATAAAAATGTTATACATAGCAGATAAATTTATATCAAGAAGTAAGAATATCAAGAAGTAAAATAACAACAGTGTGTTACAAAATCACCTCATTCTACCTGCAGATGACTAACCCAAACAGACAATATTGTTATAGGCTCAATGGCTCATGTTAGTGGAGATGTTGTCTGTTAAACTGCTCTGAAGAATGATGGATACTGTTTGTTTAAGATTTTTGATGAAGACAGCGGAGGAGATGTTTATATTGTACTCATGTCAGTGGAAACTAAGTATGTGCTTCATCCCACCCAAATTCGGACTTCCAAAAGTTAGATCTCAAAGTCTGAGTTAATCATCCTACACTCCCTTTCTGAGTGAGAATCGACAGAAATAATTGTAATAGGGTCCTCTTTTAGGAGGTGATAGATTATCTACAAGCAATGCATATTTCTTTTCAGTGCATATAAAAGTAAGTTAGTTTAGAAATACATATCTAATTTTAAAACACTTACTTTAAAACAGATGGTTGCTATGCTAAGAATGCTTTCCACAATGGAAAAAGGTCTAAATTCTTTGCTAAGGGCCTTACAAATTACACATAATGTGTCTGCTGAATGTGGATTTATACAGTGGATTAAAGCATAGTTTAAAAAACAGGTATCTTTCTGATATTTTAATGACTCTTGTTAAAAGAACATTTTCTGCATCACAGCACTTGAGCTGATTTATTTAGATCAGATAAATTATTACTTATAAGTTCAATTCACTTTTATAAATTGAGAATTCTTGCATGTTTTGAGTAAAGTTAAATTAGTAAAGTAAAATTAGAACTGAAAAAATAGTTCATAACTGTTAATTTATTTGACACATTTTGCCTTTTCTTTTGTTTGAAGATTATCCCCCCACAGATGATAATATAAAGCACATATCTTCCATGAATAATTACTGAAGTACAGATAAGCCTAGCAGCAGTTTTTCAAAACCTTTCATATTTAAAATTCATGATATGTTTATTAATTTTGATTGCAAATTTAGGTTACCTGCTACTGTTCCTGTAATTTTCTTTAGGATATATATTGCAAAAGCACTACTTTTCCTATTACTAAACTATATCTCAAACATTATAGGATCAAAATCATTAATGTACTTTGTCTGCTTTTTCTGCTCCAGTTTAAATCGAATGGTGACAGTCATTTTAATGTGATGGTATACAGGGCAATATGGAAAAACATTTAAAAAATATGTTTCAGAGTATTATAAAGTAGTTGTGATTAGCTATCTGCTTCATTTGATATTGTTTAAATTCACTTTAATTCACTCTCTTCACCCCATACCAATAATAAATTTCTTTAAAAATGTTCCTATTGAAGTAGCCATAAAAGCATTAGACTGTTTTATAGAATTAAGGTCTTGAGAACTGTCAAAACTGACATTTTTTTTATCATGATTTACTGATTTTTCCATACAGTTGCAATCACACCTTCCTAAACAGAAACTTTTTTGTAACATCATGACCAAACTCTGCTACTGTTCTTTTTTGTTGTAATTTAAAAAACATTTTAAGTATTTTAAACCTTACTGCTCCTACTCTCAGATTAACACCAACACAGAGATTTGTTTTACTTTGTGGTAAAACACATCAGGATGACTGATCCAAGAGAATAACAGCTATCATGTCTTTGCTGGGATGGTTTTCAGCTGAATAGTTCACTGGATAGCCACTGAAATACTTGTTGCAGTACAGAGAAGCAAAAAAAACCCAGAGGTGGGAGTGAATGGCTGTCACTGAAAGGCAAGGCAGACTCTTCGTAACAGCATCATTTTATACTGGTGTCATTTTATACTTAAATTGTTCACTGGACCTTAGTGTGAAATGCCAGTACTGTTACTGAGGAGCTGTTGTCTACTGGCAGCCTCATATGACCTTAAAAGTAAAAATTAAGCAGTAGATTTTGTTTAATATATAGCACAGAATATAGTGCTATAGTTCATGTCAATCAGCTTTTAATGTCTACCATGTAAAGAGTGAGATTCTCCTGAGCTGAAGATACTAAAATTTAGACGTCTACCTGTAAATATTCACAGATATGCTGGGTGACTGACAGCAATGCAGATGAATGGCTCATTTTTTTTGCCTAATTGTAGACTTCTGAAATGTTATTTGAAATATCCTGAGGTACCCTGCTGCCACTCTAGAAAGGCATGTGGATTTTGTGTTCGTAGCTTCCAGGCCTGGCAGGATGTCTCAGAAACTGTAGGGAGTTTAGAGGCTTCATTTGTGTGACAGATGCAAGTTATTTTAGTATTGATACCAGATTCACCCATTATTTCTGTATCTAGTCAAGACCATTTCTATTTCTAGTAAATGGATTTTACTTACAATATCTCTTGTAAGGCAAAGTCTAATATGGGTCAAATGAACCGTGCTCTCCACTGATTGCAAAGGAATTCTAGACAACCAGCTCATAGGTCAAGTTGGGTAAGACAAATGTAACATGATATGTCCTTTTAGGTAGAGTGTCCTTGGCCTAAATTATAAGACTCGGAGCATACCAAACTCTCTGAAACCAGGTGATTCATACAGGAAAAGCTTCAGGCACGCAAATTTAAATATGTTGGATTTAATATGAGAAATAAAAGCCTCAGAATCAATCTCTAAATTATGTGAGAACCCAGACACTGAAAATTAGAGCAGAATAAGTCATCCTGTATTTATCAATCTGTTTATCTTCCACTATATGAGAATGAAAAGCTTAGTGACTTTTGGTTGAGATGACGACTATCTCTTTTGAAGCTTATGTTTGGGAAATAATACTGCCCTCACTTACTGCACCTCTTGGCCTAGGAGCCTTTGGAGCACCTAACAGTGTAGATACAAAGGCTGTCACACACATCTGCAGCTGTAGTAACTTGTATATCCAAAGGATTTTACAGGTGGAAACAAAGACAAAAAACAGATTGTGGTGTCTTTCTGACTACCAGTGTTCCTAGCGGTCATATTCTGTGTCTAATGACGTATTTAGTTGCCAACGGCCCCAGTGAAAGTCTAGTCTATAAAACATACATTAACAACAATAACAAGCTATAAATTATAATTTTCTATCTCTGATTTTATTTTAAAGCAATTTTTAACTGGTATCTGTTGATATTTCAAGCCAATTACTGACTAAGACAATGTTTTCATTGCAATATTTTTGAGGCAGCTGAAAGGAACTCAAGCATAATAGTTTAAGTCATTGTTTTGTTTAAAATAATGCTGACATCATGAGATTTGGTCTCAAAACACTACTGTTCAAATTGTTGAAGAATTAGAAGGCATGAGTATCTTGTGTGAAACCAGAAATGTTATGCGGGTTCGTAGTGGATAGAATTTGTCTGGTTACAAATTAGCATGCCAATTAATATTTAGCCAATTTCCTTAAGTGTCAGAGGGCACAGGAAGACTTAGGCAGTGTACTTAAACACCTAATATTTGGATAGGTAAAATTAAGTTTAATTTAGGTTATCTGATGGAAATTATTTCTGAATATATAATATAAAACTGATAAAAAGCATAAATGTAAACTATTTGCATTTAAAAAACATAAATGCAAATAGTTTGAATAGATCTATCAAGCAGTATTCTAACATATGCAATTCCTTTTTACATAATGATATTATTGAAGTAGAAAGGACTATAAAAATATGTCATATACATGATAGATGTCTTCAAAATGCTTGAAATATTATAGGGACTCTAATCGTTAAATGATGCCATAAAAACAAAGTAAAATTTTTCAATAAAGCACCTAAGATACACTTTTAAGTTAATCATGTAATTAACAGACTGCTTCACTGGTGCATTCAAGACATTTTGAAATAAAACCTGAGTTCTCCTTTGCAAAGGTATATATTACACCTGCAACAATCTGTATGATCACTTATTACCAAAACATATTTTTAACGTTCTAGTAAATACTGTTTCAAGGAATGTTACCATAATTCTCCTACGCTTTCATTTCCTTGTTTGTAAAATGTATTGGAAAATCCAAAACAAAACTTATTGTAGAGGAAAGTTCATAGATCAGAACAGACCAGAGTCTCTTCTGCAAACTGTAGTTCAAGTACAACTTGCTGTCACTGTTTCTTGAGAGAATTATGGCTGCACTATCTGTGCAGAATATAGCAACTCAGCCTGAGAAAGAGAAGTTTGCACAATCACAGGTGTAGGTTGTTCTTGGGCTGTAGTGTCCATACAATGTGGTAATACTGTTATGCAGGAGCTAAGATCAAACTCAGGAAAAGATTAGTACAATTAATATGAGTGCCTCTGTTTGGATTAAAATGAAATATTTTGCTTATGGTTTTCCAATAATCAAGTTAGTTTACAGAGACCATATCTTTAGTTGAAAGTACTGTTTTGATTTTAATTGGAAATTACTGATCAGTGCCAACTGCAGAGTTAGTTAACAGGATGATTATCATGCTATTGACATTAATTATTTTTAAGAGCCAGCTTTTATACACCTAATCACATTGAACAGCATCTTCTTTCCGTAAACACTCTTATGAATGTTTACACAAGAATCCTACTCACTGTGAGAAATGTGTAAGAGTCAGGAAATCAGAATCTAAATGACTATGATAAATTCCGCTATATAATCACGAGTGACTATCTCTGTATTTCCATGTGCTGTTTTAATCCTCTGATGTCTTCAGTGTATGTTTTTTATTGACTTGGACAACATTCATTTCAAGAGACAGTCTTATTCATCATCTTGGCTCTTAGTGGTTGAATTTACCTAATCAGATACATCTGCCTTCATCTAAACTCATACTTAAGACATCATGTACAGTCAGAGTGGATCAGGTGTTTCTTAGTCATATGCTAGGAGGAGCCATTTCTCTCCATCTCCTATATAGGATGGAGTGATAGTTCTACTGATCAGAAGCTACTACTTAGGAGCAAAAATTCTAAGATAAATACCATTCCACATGTGCATGTGCATGCATGTGTGTTGGTGTTTATATTTTTAAGTTCTCTCTTATGAAAGGTTAAAAAAAAAAAAAAAAAAGAGTGCCAGATCTCTAAAGATGATCTGCAAAACTGTTGCAGCTTGGTCCTCACAGATCAACCACTGGCTGATATGAACAATTTTTTCCTCTAAGGAGAAAGATTTGATTCTCTCTCCAGCTGTCAATATGAACCATTTGGAACGATCTCACAATGTGGTGGCTACAACAAAGGAAAATGGAAAAGACAAAACGAAATAACTTCACTCTCCATTAGACTTGGGATTTGGGATCTCTTTTGTGCAACATGTCAGATGCTGAGAGTGTGACTTCTTCCACAACCATTTAGTCTGTCACAATTTATCTACTCCCAGATGTAAATGTGTTGAGAAAGATCACAAAGGACCACTACTAAAGTGCTGCTTGACAAATCTACTAATTTGAGTGTCTTATTATTTAATGTGCACAAGATCATGTAGGCTTCCACAGATGATTTTAACATTTTGAATTCTTTGTGGTTTATCTCTGTGGCTGTTTAAGAAACTCAAGAATTCAGAACTCGGGACATTATTTTGAAGGTTATTGGTTAGCTGTGACTGATCACCTGGAATCACACTGTATCATTTGTTTCTGGTGCTTATGCCTTATACTGTGATTCATGATCGCTTCTGGGTGTGTATTTACTATATAATTTCTCATGTACTCTCATGTACATGGCACTTAAAGTTGCCTTCCTAGTAAACATGTATACCAGAGAACTTCAATTCTTTAAGCATTCACTTACATTGAATAATACGGGGAGGTAAGTGTGGCCAAAAAGCTTTAGTTATAAAACAGAGTGCAAAGTCATAGAATCTATTTCTTTTTATTATTGTTATTTCCACTTTGAAGCTACTATGTAAAGAATGAACAGAAGTTATTTACAGTTTTATTTCATTAAGCCTTTAATGAGAGTGTAGATATCTTTCCTTTAGGAAGTTGTTATATGCAATATTTTTTTGTTACATTAATGAAATATACTTGCTGATCTGACAAACATAGACACAAAACATGACCCTGTGCCAAAATAAAAGATACAATAAAAAAGCTTGTCCTTTTCTACTCGGTCACCAAATTAGCTCATAAGCAAAATGGGATTTTTTTCCTTCACTGTCTACAGCATTCTTTGTGGCCAAACACTGATAACATAACAAGCTGGTGAGGGGTCTGGAACACAAGTCATACGAGGAGCGGCTGAGGGAACTGGGGTTATTTAGTCTGGAGAAGAGGAGGCTGAGGGGAGACCTGATCGCCCTCTACAACTACCTGAAAGGAGGCTGTAGGGAGGTGGGGGTCGGCCTCTTCTCCCTGATAACAGATGATAGGACGAGGGGGAATGGTTTGAAGCTGCACCAGGGCATGTTTAGGCTAGACATTAGGAAAAACTTCTTCACCGAAAGGGTTGTCAGGCTCTGGAATGGGCTGCCCAGGGAGGTGGTAGAGTCCTCCTCCCTGGAGGTATTTAAAAGAAGGATAGATGAGGTGCTTAGGGACGTGGTTTAGTGGTGGGATGGCAGGGTTAGGTTAAAGGTTGGACTCAATGACCTCAAAGCTCTTTTCCAACCAAAGTGATTCTATGATTCTATTCTATGATTCTAACATGTTTTACAGTAGATGCAATAAGTATTTTTACCAATTCTTCTGATAATATGATAATGTGTGTTCAATGCTTATCACCCCTTAGGTATAAAATAGGCTTTTTCATCCAGTGATGACATGAGACAATTTTGCTATGCAGTTTGCTTAAGGATTCTGTATGGAAATCACTGGTGGGTTTTGATTTAATGGAGGAAAGAGAAGCCTGTTAATTATGTTATAGCCTACTTCAAGACCAGTAAATTATTTTTATATTTTCATAATTTCCTTCCGTCATTACAAATGTCTTTATTTTAAAATGTAACCTGCAAAAGCTATTGATTTTTTTCAGTTATTCAGTGCCATAGCTTAGTAATTTTTAATCTGTTAATATTGCAGGTATTGCAGAATGTAGATAATTGGTAGTTGTTATATGTGGTTATTACTGTTAATTCCAAGCAATTATTTCAATTGCTGAACTACCTTACTGTGTTGTGTGTTCTACATAAATGTTAACACTTTTCAAACACAATGGTTGCTTTGTTAATTTTATTTACAGCTCTTTGCCAATTTTCTCCGGTTGCCTTAGTGAGTGCCTTCAAAATGTTTTGATGGTTCCTACTTCAGTGAATTTGGAACACAGCCTGGGTTTTTAATGCTAAGAGTAAAACTTTAAATATTATACACACCAGGGCCTACTCTTTCTTCTTCTGAAAAGAAAAAAAAAAAGAAAAAGAATGTTGAAGTGTGAAAACAGTTTTGAAGCCCTGAAAAAAATGCTGTATATAATATTCTTACACAGTTTAACCCATACAAGACTTTAAAAGCATTTAGTTTTGTGTTAGATGCACTGTAGCTAAGTATTTATTTTGATATTTGCTCATAACACTGAATATATTTTAGTATTTTCCAGAAAGACTGTAACATGAGTTAAGAGCTTTATCTACACAACAGGAGAGACAGTGAAAAGAACCTTACCCTGGGCCCTTACACAGCCACAGAAGGACTTGCACTAAGTCAATCTGTGTTTAGGCATCTCTATATAAGTTATAAACACCAATATGAATGGAAATTATTTCTTCTATGTCAGATATATTTCTCCACTCCTTTAACTTTTTATATTAATGTCAGACTTAAGCTGGTCTGTAAACAATTCAAGTTCATTATAAACAGAACAATCTTTTTTATTTCACTTCATAACTGTTACGACCATAGCAATAATTAACTACAGTGTACTGTCTTAGACCTTAATCTCTCTTTTCCTTCACACACACCATCACTTCTTCCATACCAAAACTTGTCTTCCACTTCTTTTACCCACAGATACCCAAAGCAATCTTCACTGCCATTCATTATTTTGAGGATCAAGCTCACCAGACTGTAGATATCTCAGGTGCTACTTACCTTACATAGGGCTGTATATCCATGCTAGTTACTCCCTTTTTGGTCAGTGATAAGAAATAATATTTCAGTGGAAAGGAGTTAGGATTAGATTAATTTGATCTATTAACACACCTACTATACAACGGGAAGAGTTAATGATGCAGAAATTTTTATTTCCTTCCATTAACTAAGTGGTTCTACCTGAGTTTTATAAATATTAATTTGGTGAGACTAATATTACTATTCCTTCTCAGTTTATCTTTTTCAGCCTAGTTCTCATATCATTCTTCTGTAATATGTATAAAACTAGTCAAAATTTTTGAAGAGGAAACCACTTTACAGTTGAAAATACTGGACTTAAAAGCTTTCAAAGGGAAGATTCTGGGTCTAAGGCATTATGTCCACTCAAATTGATAGAGAAACAGCAGGATTAACCTATGGATTGTAAATTCATTCTGAGCAAATACACAAATGCAGATATGTAGTCCAAGCAAGAGACTTTACTGTCAGTTTTCCTGTCTCTTTCTCTAACATGATAAGCATGTAACGTTTTCTACCAAACAGAACTTGACAAAAATGAATGCAAATTCAATGATAATGAGAAAATCTCACTTAGCTGACGGTGATGAAAGAGTAGGGAGATACACTCCAGATTCCCCTTTTCAAATCAAGTGCTTAACAACAGAATAGTAGCTTTGTTGGAGTGAAAGAACACGGGTTTTTATTATTTTAGATTGATTTGTTTTTCAGGAAATTCTAAGCTTCATTGCAGCAAAAATACATCTCAGGACCTTCTTCTTTCACCTTATGAAACTCTTTAGGTTTTGGCTTAGCCAGATACCTTTTGGGACTCTTAATTGCTCTCAGCAAGTGAGTCAGCATCCAAAAGACAGTCACAGAGCTTGTTGAAGCTAATGGGTTTGTCAAACAGTTTCAGGCTGAATGAAATGAACAATTAAGTCTTTTTATGTATCAAAGATAGCTGGAAGCAATGGAATAATCATCCAAGGCAAATAGCAGATCAGAGTTAGTTTGAACACAGGCTTTAGACGTATTAATAGATTAACTATGTCAACTCTAGCTGTCCTGATTTTTAACATAGTTGTGAACATGTAACAAATATAAAAAGTTATGTCACCACTTCTAGGTAAATGAGGCCTAAGCATCCCAGATATAAAGGTTCACTTCTTAGTGAATAGTCAGCACAAATCTCATACTTTTAAATGCACTGCCTGCTTAGTTTTACACAGTTGACATGGTGTGATCTGTGTCACTTTTAATGCTTTACATATTTCTTCTCTATATACCCATGGGCCTGACTGAGTGTGATACTTGCCTGTTTAAAGTTGCAAGTGGCAAAAAGATGGGAGTTAGATAGAGGAAGCTGGGAAAGACCTGAAGAAGTAACTGCCAATGTCCGTGTTCAGAGGTACAAAGCTTTTTGGGTAAACAGCTGTCTGCCTCTCAAACTGTGGAACCAAGAAATTGTGTCTTCTTTTTCCAGTTGCAATTGGGAAAAGAGTAACTGGGTTCAAATTCCTGCT